>NC_056472.1:23398328-23668952 GCF_008729295.1 Plectropomus leopardus
CAGTATTTAAATTAGCCTTATACATGTGACTTTGACTGTAGTTTAGTATTGGTATTGGTTTAGTATTGGTTTAGTATTGGTCTCTTTATGGGATTTGTTGGTAACAAGGAAAATATAGAATATTACAGCCGATCGTATCCTTTGATGCTCTTGCTTTTCATGAGAGTAACTCAGCTTCCATCATTATCTTTTGTAATGCACATAATTCACCCAGCACACTAGAGAGCTGTAAATAGTGTCTGATTGTAGCTGCTGAGGATATATCTGTGTCTGCTGAGCTTGTGTGTTTCGCCCACTACTTCTGTCAAAGATAACAAGAGTTATCGATTGACTGCCCAGTGTTGGCACTGTGGCCAAGTGATGACACGGTGCTGCTGTGCTGGAATTAGTGATTAGCTTTAAAAGGGAAATGCACTTGCTGATGACTTTTTGGCTGCTCTGCTCATTATGTTCTCTCTGTCCTCTCACTCGCAGCCGTTTGAGGCCAGTGACCTGCTGCTGGGACTTAACTTCTCAAAGGTGCTCAGCAGTCTGGTGTCCCTGAATAAAGTGACAGCAGGTGAGTCAAAATGTGTGCAATATGTGTGGGTTACATGATGCATGTGGGTGTTTTTATGAAAGACTGGCAGAGATGAGTGTGTGGGCGCTGCCTGCAGATACCAGGTCTGGTGTATTTATATTTTGCCCTTTCTGTCCAGATATCGGTGTGGGCAGTGACTCAGTGTGCGCCCGACATTCTTCAGCGCATCGGATCAAGTCGTTTGAGTCACTGTCCTCTCAGGCTTCGCTGGGCCGATCCTCCAAGCTGCTGCAGAACCAGTTTCGCAGTCTGGTAAGATCGACACACACTAACAGCGCAGTTAAGGAACACAATGCATCACTGAAAGAAATCACACAATAACATTAACAACCTGTCAAATATAATACTCTGCAAAGCAAAATCCATGCAGTGAATAGGACCCATCTGAAGTTTTTTTGTTTTTTTAAAACAAGTATTTCCTTAGATTTTTTAGTATACGGCATATATTACAACAAAAACAGAATAAAAAAGGTACAATACAGAACTTTCATAGCAAGGTATCATCCTAATAAAACACTTTAGACAGGACATAGAGTGTTTTTTGAGGTCTAAAATAAATAAGCAGGGAATGAAAATGCTGCCTATACAATCACTGATTGTCCAGAAGAAAGAAGAAGACAAATAGCAAATGGAAATGTACATTATTTGTTGTCATCAAAGTATTAAGACAACCAGACTCCTGTAGCCTCCTGCACTTCTCACAAAATGCCCCCGCATCTTAACAAAGGCAGACAAAGACAAAGTTTACTCTAAATTATAATATACTCATAAATGTAAGTTTTTAAAGGGTAATAGAGTGTGACAGACCTGCGAGCCAGACTTGTGAGCTCGGTCTGGTAGGAGAATTAAAGTTGATTTTGATCAGTTGCGATATAAATTGCAGGCAGACAGCAACACTGTGGTCACAGTGGAATTCTGTGTTTAAAGGCTTTGTTTGTCACATGGTGAAATTTTAGAGGGATGGAAATAATGATGAGTATGATGAGCAATGAATGTTACACAATATTTGTCTGGTTTCTTTCACAAAATGAATGAATGGAAATTCTTCTTGTTGACACTCGTCTTCCTTCTTACTACAACACTTCCTTAGAAACTGCTCTTATCAGTCTCTGATCCCCTGACCTCAAAATGTGTAAATTTTCCATTTTCCTCTCTCCCTCCTTGGTGTCATCTTTCCGTCATTCTTCAGGACATGTCTGAAAACAGTGGACAGCAGCTGCTGGTGAGGGCACGTTTTAACTTCCAGCAGAACAACGAGGATGAGCTCACCTTCGATAAGGGTGATATCATCAGCGTGACTCGTCAGGAGGAGGGCGGCTGGTGGGAGGGGATGCTCAATGGCAGGACTGGGTGGTTTCCTAGCAACTATGTTCGTGAGGTCAAAGGCACTGGTAGGTACCTCAGCCACCTCTGTTAGACATTTCAACATTAATACAGAACCACAGTGATTCAGAACATTATGTTAAATTTGTTTCAAACGCTGCTTTAAGATACATCAGTTTGAATCAGTCCTCCTCCCTTGCATTCTGGGAATGATCACAGAGCAGCTTCAAACATGAAATCATTTTCTAAGCAGAAATTGTCCGATCTCTCAGACAAAAACTGCCAACCAGTGCACCTCAACACAGTCACCATTATCATTACCGTTCCATCTGGCCTTGTGACAGTAACACAGCCCCACATCTGTTGCTGCTTGAGGCCTGCTGGGGTCTGTTGTTTGTTCGCTTGTAAGACAGGTTGATGTGCCATGTGGCAAGAGGTGGCAGCTTAAAATCTGATCCTCTGTTTGACTGACATTTATTTATTCACTTCTGTAGTTCATGTTCAACATGTAGTGAGTGCAAAAACAAGCAGTATAGAATACAGCAAACGGCTCATGTGAGAAAAGCAAGAAAAACATCAATATGATAAGAATAAAACTAGTAATATAAGAAGGAATAAGGCAAGTGCTAAGCAGTGTGGGGAACTAACAGGCAGTGTTATTGGTGTATTAGCATTGAAGGGACAGTTCACCCTAAAATCAAAAATACATATTTCCTCTCACCGGTAGCGTTATTTATCAATCTAGATTGTTTTGGTGTGAGTTTCCGAGTGTTGGAGTTATTGGCCTTCTCTAGAATATAATGGAACTAAATGGCACTCGGCTTGTGGTGCTTAAAGTGCCAAAAAAATACATTTGAAGAACTCAACAGCAATGTTTCTTTACTGAAAATATGACATGGTTACTCGGATGGATAATCCACAGACCTTGTTGTGAGCAGTTTCATGCAGGAACTATTTTCTTTCTACTGAACTACATTCTCCAACCGGATCACCAAGCAGAACAAAGTGTGCATCTACTGCTAGCTGAGCTGTAGTGCTAGGTGAGCCAGCAGTAGATGCACACTTCGTTCTGCTTGGTGAACGAAGTGTGTATCAGCAGGGGAGGACACCATTAATGTTTACATCCTCTTGGCCATGAGTAAATGCACCTTTCCTCCTGCGTGGTGATTCACTTTGTGGGTGTAGTTTGGTAGAAATAAAATAGGTTTGACACAAAACTGCTCATGGACGAAATTAAAAGCTGAGATGTGATGTTCAGGGGAAAAGAGGACAACGCAGTGCTGCTAAGGCAATGTATAATTGAGCAACTGCTATTTAATCTCAGTGCAAATCCTAACACTTAGGCAGGCAACTTCAACATAAGCTGCATGTCTGATGAGGGGTTACTGAGAATATCTTGCAGTGTAAAGTCATTTTGAGCTTTCAGTGTTCAGTTACACAACAGCTACCAAAACACTTCTGTTACAGGGACTTTGTTGTTAATTACAACCTAAAACATATATTTATGTAGCCAAATATATTTTTAGTTTCTGATCTGAAAGGCGTTGCACCAGTTTAAAAAACACTGGAGTGTTTTTTTTTTTAAGTTGGGATTTATGCTAAATATTTTTTAACTCATTTAACAGCACAGATTATTTGGGGATTACAAGTCATCATATATTTTTAACTATATATATATATATATATATATATATATATATATATATATATATATATATATATTTCTAATTATATGCAATCTATTTAGCTTGATAAGGCCAAAATACCACATATTGTTCCATTTTTATATTTTTAATGCAGAAATTATGTATTGAAAATGTTTATTTTCCCTGTCCCTTTAGGGGTAGTTTTTGGTGGAAATATGTGCCCTAACTTTTTTCTTTTGTCTTGGCCTCAGACAAACAAGTGTCTCCCAAGTCTGGCACTCTGAAGAGCCCACCTAAAGGCTTCGACACCTCAGCAATTAGCAAGACGTACTATAACTTGGTAAGGACTTTGTTGTTATTTTGCCTCCTAACTTTTCTGTCCCTCTGCTAACATCCAGTAGAAATTTAGGAATTTACTGATGCCTGCTTTTTTCTTTACTGGTATCTGTGTTTTTTTACAGTTAGTATTTTTAAATTGTTTTGCCTAAAAGTAATCACATAGAGTACCAGGATAAAATTTCTTCAACCACAGCTCTCACTGAACAACTCACTCCTTGAAAATGTCACTGCAGCTGAGCGCAGGTGTGGTTTGTAAAGCAAAGTGAATTTTACACATACACACACACACACACACACACACTCACACACTAATTGCAGCATGCATCTTGTAGATTTTGGTTCTTACAGCAGAGTGCTTTAAAAGATGCAGGATGTTAACTGTTTTTTGGTAATGTATTGTAATGATATCTGTCTGGCTCTAAGTTTCTGTTTAAAGTAGGACTTGTTCTGTTTCTGTTGTAGGTGTTGCAGAACATTTTAGAAACGGAGACAGAATATTCCAAGGACCTCCAGAGCCTCCTGACCAACTACCTGCGACCTCTTCAGAGCATTGACAAGTACAACTCATTCACACATACAGCTTGATGAAAGCAGAAGCAAATCATTTTAGCATTATTGTTGTATAACATGGACCAACCAGATTTTAAACACTCTCCTAACAGCAAATCTGGGTTGAGTACCTGTTGGTCTTTTGCATGTCATTGAATATGCTGTCACCATTTTGGTTTGCCTTTTCTGTCTTTCTCCTGCAGACTGAGCAGCTCAGACGTGGCTCTGATTCTGGGAAACCTTGAGGAGATCAGCACCTTCCAGCAGATGCTCGTCCAATCGCTGGAGGAGTGCACCAAGTTAGTCCCTCCCTGCTCACACAGCCCCACTGCAGCAGCATCCTCACTGTTTCATAATAAGCAGAGGGACCCCTAGTGTCAGCACAACTGTACTACAGGGTTGTTAGATCAATCCATACACAAGGGAATTTGTCAAATATTGAGGTTTTCTTGTTCCTTTAAGCCAATAGCACACATACAAAGCCATGATACGTCTGCTCACTTTTCCTCTTCTTTTTTCAGGCTTCCAGAGAACCAGCAGAGGGTGGGAGGCTTCTTCCTCAACCTCATGCCGCAGATGAAAGCTCTTTATGTTGGTTACTGCTCCAACCACCCCTCTGCAGTTAATTTGCTTACACAGCACAGGTACATTTACATATCTACTGCATTTGGGTTTATTTTAGAGTGTTTTCATCTTGTTTTCATGTAGCAGTTCACAAGGAAGAAGAGAGGTTTCATGGGAATCAGCAAACCTTATTTTTTGTTTTTTTTCATCGACCCACTCCATTTTATCATCCTGTGTCCCCTCAATTTTGTGGGTCAGTGACCTCAAACTGAGTTCTTCATGAGCTCTTTTTTTCCTCAGCAGCAGTTTTTGGAGTTTAGCAGGGGTGATAATTGATCAGTCGATTCAATCAGAGGTGATCAGATCAATGAGTGAGAGGAGCAGCTGCTGCAAAAGTGTTTTAATGCAAACTTTTAGACCCAGCACAATGAACAGTTAAGTTTCACATTCATTGCCCCTGGTGTTCTGCTGCTCTATCTGTGCCCAGAGTTCGCTCTGCACTCTGGAGAGTGTGATGCAATAAATAACCAAACAGTATATTCAAATACGACTACTACTGCTTTTCTTGATTACGCAACATTTGTATTTGTTATCCTTATTGAGGTGAGATTCCTGGGGGTTTCTTAATCTCACCTGTGCAACCTTCGCTTCTTTTATTGTATTTCTGTTGTTTCGTTTTGTGTAAAGTAAATCTTAAAAAAGTACTTTTAATGAACAGTCCAACTTCAAAAATAAAAAATCAATCACTGTCAGATGTTTTTAAATCTATGAATGTGTGGGTAATCCTTCTAGGAATGACCTAGTTACCTGTTTCACGATAAACTGCAGTGAAATTCCCGATGGTTAGTGTTACCATTTTAAATTTCCAGTATCATTAAAACTGTTTTACAAGTGTGCTTTGAAATATAAAACTTCTCGAATGATTTCATTGTATGTATCAGTGCTTTTTGAACATTTTCAGCACATTTAAATAATGCCATGACAAGTCTGATGACCTTTGCAATTTTTGTCGCTATAAGCCGTCATTATTTGGTCACTATATCTAATGAATAGTCATTGTAGATCAGGTTACATGTTCACCTAAATTGATCATTTGTTTGTATGTCTCACTTTCTCTTGCAGTGAAGTGTTGGGGGAGTTTATGGAGGGGAGGGGTGCAGTCAGTCCAGGGATCCTCACATTGACCACAGGCCTCAGTAAACCCTTTATGAGACTCGACAAATACCCAACTTTACTCAAAGAGCTGGAGAGGCACATGGAGGTGTGTAACCAAACATCTGTCCAGACAACGTGCTTATTCTGCTTATGGTGTGTGTTAAACAACAAACATGTTCCTTTTTTTTTCAGGAGAGTCATCCTGACCGGCCAGACATTCAGAAGTGCATGGCGTCTTTCAAAAATCTCTCGGTAAGATGACCTCACTTCCTCTCCTGTCTGATGCAGCATGTAACTGGAATATGAAATTAATAGCAGGTCTTAAAGCAATTGTTTGTCTCTTTTGTGTCAGGCTCAGTGCCAGGAGGTGCGGAAGCGTAAGGAGCTGGAGCTGCAGATTCTGACCGAGACCATCCGGCTGTGGGAGGGGGACGACATTAAGACCCTGGGCTCTGTGCTCTACATGAGCCAGGTGTTAGTCCAGAGTCCTGGTTCAGAGGTACAAGCACCGTCCACTCACTTTGCTATAAACCTTTACCAATATTGCTTCTACAATTACTTTGCTGAACCCTGTACGCAGCTGCGACAGTTGCAAAGACTCTGCTGACACAAGTTGTGAATGTATAAATTACAAGATTTTTATTATTAGTTAACTAGGACTGTCCTGAATACCATTTTAGGGACTCCAGAGCTTCATCATTAATCAACAGCAACTTATCAGAGCTTTGGCTGGGGTGGAGGGGGGGCGCCGTTAGTAAAGCATCAGGAAATTATGCGTATTACTTGACAAGACGCCTGGATCATCAACATCTTTCAGCTTTCATTTAACTCTGAGTGTGACAGTGTATTAGTAACAAGTTAACTCCCAGCTTAAGTTCTCTGTGACTAAAAAGAACAAAATGAGTCTTTTAATCTTGGCATCTTAACTGGATGGAAGCCTTAATTACGATAAAAATGGACTCTCTAGTTTGAATGCGCTAATTGTAAGTAGCTTTGGACAAAAGCAGCTGCCAAATGAATCAAATGGACTTGAATGATTCTAAAAACACCTACTAAATTATTCTCCATTATGACTAGAGAGCACCTCTCTTTAAAATGGATGTTCTCCATTAGGATTCAAAAGTACCTCACTTAAACTCAAAGTTTTTTTATATTAATTGACCACTGTGGTGTAATTTGCTTGACGTGTGCTTTTATTGACATTTACTGCTTGCATTTATAGAGATGGGCTAGTTCATGTCAAAGATTCATGATAATGACTTGACAGGTTCAAACTAGAGACAACCTTTCCAGAATACATTATAAAACTTAAAAATCTCACATCAAACACTCAGCGTGTGAAGTTTCTTTCACTGTTGCCTTTTTGATGGTTTGTTTATAATATATAGCTTGAAAAATAGCAATTTTCTTGGTTGGGGGTTCCCAACCTTTGAGCCGTGGAACAATACCCTCCCATTGAATGTTTATTTGGACAAAAGGAAATTAATGTATGATTTATAAAAAAGGAATAATTACTGCATAACTTTATAGGCTTCTGCAGAAATTACAAAAATCAAAAATAAACATTTTACCTCTCACCTATAGTCCTGTTTATCAATTTAGATCATTTTGGTGTGTTTTACTGAGCGGTGGAGCTAGATGGCACACAGCTTGTACTGTTCAAAGTGCCAAAAACATATATTAAAAAAAATCAACATCAGTGTGTTTTCCAGAAATCATGACAGACCTTGTGAGCATTTTCATGTAGGAGCTATTTTCTTTCTACCAAACTACACTATCAGTGGTGCCAGATGAGCTAGCAGCAGATGTACGCTTCTATCTGCGCTGTGATACAGTTGGCAGAAACACAAGGTCTGTGGATTATCTTGAGTAACCGGGTCAAGTTTTTTGGAAAAAGACATTGCTGTTGAGTTTAAGTTTTTCAGAGTATCTCCACAGTTGATATTTCCAACACACTGCAACTCTCGCCATAACAATCTAGATTGATATATAGCGTGGCAGGTAAGAGGAAAAATATGTATTTTTGATATGAGATTGAATTTGCTGTTGTCTGTATGCGTTGTGTTCCTGTTTTGGTTGCAGCTAACAAGCTTTAATGAGTAAATAAAAAAGACATAGGGTAAATATAAAGCTGAAAGTGTGCTATAATATCCAAAGGTTTGTAAAATGCATGATGCACTGACAGCCTGAGGTTTGCTGTGGTTGTTTTGTGAATAAATGCCACATTAAAGGTGTGTTTTGGGGATAATAAGAGCCTGATGATGTGTGTTATGTTGTAGACTGCTGTAATCTTCCCACCAAATAATTCACACTGAATGAACTTTTTTATGAGACAATCTGAAATGGTTTTATCTCGCTGTATATCTTTGACCTAAACTTGCTCTTATTCGAATGTTTCCACAACATAGTGCTGATATACATAGTGGATTGCACCTTGTCATTCATTGCATTCACACTTTCACATTCCCTCTCTTTTTTCTCTTTTGACCCTCTTTACCTGTTTATCAGGACAAGAGCGAGCGTTACCTCATGCTCTTCCCTCACGTCCTCCTCATGTTGTCAGCCAGCCCGAGGATGAGCGGCTTCATATTCCAGGTCTGTAAGAAATATTCGATTCAACTCTCTCACTCCCCTCTAGTGTTTAACCTTTGATTCTCTACTATTTGAGGCCAACAGGTAATTTCTCTGTTATGTCTTGATTCTAATGTGTTGATTTCCCTCTGCAGGGAAAATTGCCCCTGGCGAGCATGACAGTGACCAAACTAGAGGACTGTGAAGCCCATAAAAACGCCTTTGAGCTCAATGGTAAGGTTACATGATATGAGCACGAGTGTAATTCATTTACACATGATGCTTTTAACAACATCGTCTCCCTCTCTGTAGGTACCATGTTTGACCGTCTCCAGGTGGTGTGCACCAACCAGCAGGACCTGCAGGACTGGGTGGAGCACCTGACCAGACAGATCAAACACACTGCAGCCACAGGACCCAGCCACAAACCCCTCACCGTTCCCTGCCACACGGTTAGGAGTTCAGGATTTTCTGTCTGGTCATTTATACCCAGTGTGGTGTAAACACTGTGAAAATGTTAAATTATCACAGATTTTTTATCTGTCATCAGAGGCTGGCTCGCATAATGCCGCGCAATCATGTAAAGTGTTACATAGCCCCGTGTGAAGTGGCTTATTTCTCATATTTGAATGGCTGTAATACACAATTGCATTAATAAACTGAATACAAGTATGTAATAATCTACATTTAGTATTATCCCTTGGATAGAAAAATCAACAATAATGATCATTTTATCATGCCTCCGCACCGGCAAAAGCCGTGGCTGGTGGCGTAATTTCCATGGGTTGTCCTGCTGAGACACACATATAGTGTGGGCTGGGATTTGTTTGGGCTCCCCCCAGAAGGCGCTGCAGGATATGGCTGGGGTATATGACATCTGGGCTACTGAGGGCTGCGTTTCCTAAAAAGTTGATAAACATTATTATTATTATTATTACTATATAAGATGAATACAATGTTTTAATGCCAGCTTAGAGGATGATTGTTAGTCTAACCTTGTCAATGTGCAGCTACGCTGTCGCTGGTTAGAAAATGCACCCCAGCCTCGTTTTTTGCCACTGTTTCATTCTGAAAACGACAGACTAAACATTATATATATTTGGTGCATCTACTGTGTGTTAATTAGGCATTTAAAATCAGTGAAGTGGAGGAGCAGAACTGACTTGTGATAAGTCTTATTTCATAGGTTTTCTTGTTCTGTTCCTCAGCTCCCATCTCACCCTCTCACCCCGTCCCGGCATGCTGAGGGGAGGGGCATGACCGTGGCTCCCACCTACCACACCCTGCCTCACCCCTCCTCCCATGGAACGTCTCACAGCACCATGATGTGGGGCCCACTGGAACCACCAAACACCCCCAAACCCTGGAGCTTGAGCTGCCTGCGGCCCGCACCCCCTTTACGACCCTCTGCAGCCCTCTGCTACAAAGAGGTGAGGGCCCCGGGTTTTTATGTCGTAAATACTTCTTCATATTTTTTATTGATTGAGTTGTCATGCAATTGTCTCACTTTTTTTCTTTTTTCAGGATCTTAGTAAAAGTCCTAAGAGTGTGAAAAAACTCCTTCCCAAGCGCAAGCCTGAGAGGAAACAGTCTGAGGAGGAATTTGCCTTGAGGAAGAGTATGTTTAAAACATTTTCTTTTATGTCCAGTCCCTCCCATAGCACTCCCCTCCATGTTTGGTTCATATTTAGGGGAAATAGTCTTCAACACAACACCGACTGGTGATCTGCAGAAATAGTTTCAGTGTCTGGTCTATTATTCTCTGCAGCCGCAAGCAAATCTTGAAAAGAGATACACTGATAATCTATCAAAAATTACATAGAGGACATATTATATCTGATATGAATGATAAAAGTATGCAACCCATGTTTGCCAACCTTTTAGATTTTCCTGCTTCTCTCCCTGCTGTTCTCCTGGAGTTAAAATTCTCCCAGTATGAACCCCTTCATGATGAAATTTCAAAATCTGCCCTTTCTCTATATTCATAAGATATGACCTAATATTACAGTTCCTCAGAAAACCACATATCAACACTTTTACATTTCAGTTTGTGCATGTGTAACAAATTAGATATATATTGTTATTTTTTGAGCCTTAGAGATGCTAGTGAGCACTTTTTTTCACTTTCAGACAGAGCCAGGCTTTGTGTCTCTTTGTCTCCCCACCTTTTTCTAAGCTAAGCATGTCGTCTGCTGGCTCTTTTCATTCTGAACAGACAGATAAAAAAGTGGTATTGATATTCTTGTCGACTCACTCAGCCAGAAAGTGAATAAGTGTACTTCCCAAAATGTCAAACAACTTTTTTGAAATATTTAAAAATGTTGTAATTTTTGTGTATAGCAGGAGGGCAATGGGACTCCTAAAATATTTGGTGTTTCATTCATTTGGGCGTGGTTTTGCAGGATTTAGTAGTGCACACTTCAGTGAGTGTCTCAGCCTGCGCTCTGAGTGCACATTAATGCATACAAAATGAGATCAGTCTATTTGATGCATGTCAAGTACGAAGGCATAATATATGCCGATAATGTTAATCACACTTATGTACATGGAAAATGATGGGCTGGGTTGAAAATACGAATTAAAAAATTAAAATCTTAAGAGAAGTTTGCAGCTTTTCCAGCAGCACAAAGAGCAAAAATCTAAGTGTATCTTTATATATTGATAAAAAATGTAAGAAGTAATCTCTGTTTGAAGTTACAGTTAGGCTTGATGTGTCTTATAGGTTTCAAATTGGGATTGGACAAAAATTAGTAATTAAGAACTTTTTAGGTATGCTTTTACCAGCTTATCCAAAAAGTGATTCAAGATTTGTTTTATTGTAATTTTCCCGAGTATTTACATACACAGAATGAAACGAAATACCATTTCTTACCAGTTCTTTTCAATCGATTAAAAAAATAGGCAGTAATAAATATTCTAAAAACAACTATCAACACAATAAAACAAACATTTTTAAATCCTCAAGATAAAAACTTCAAAAACATCAGACACACAACTGAGCAGTCAAGCCAACAAAATATTTAAAACACACAGCAACACAACAGTTTAGCAGCAAGGTCAGGCAAAGTTGACTAGCCGTCAAGCTGATTCTGTATTGATCGGGGGGGAGTTGGATGTGAGCATGATAAGACAACCCAATGCAAGACGACGAGAGTGCGTATCAGGCGCATAACACTCAAATCAAGGCAAGACATGCACGACTAAATGTATGACTAAACAAGCTTTTTAGTGAGTCCCGAAGAGCAACAGTGACCACAGATCTGGTGGATTTGAGCACCTAAATGAATCGTTTCCCCTTTACCTTCTTGTTCTCAGGTACAGCTGCTCTGGAGGAAGACGCCCAGATCCTGAAAGTCATTGAGGCGTACTGCACCAGCGCCAAAACCAGGCAGACTCTCAACTCCAGTAAGAAAATCTTACTTATCCATGTGCATCCCCAAAAAGAGAGGTTCATACTGGAGCTTGCTTTCTTTGTTACTGCTGTATTCTGTTACTCAGAGCCTTTCTTTAACACTGGTGTTCTGAACTGATCTTTTTAACAGTTTCTTCTCCTTCTGTCTGTTTCTCCTCCACTCCTCACTTTTTGGCATTGCCCTGTTTTTACCTTGAGTTTCTTCTTTTGCTCCTTTTTTTCATTTTGTTTGCTCCATTCTGTACCTATTACTTTCTCCCATCCTGCATTTCTCATTGTTTTTTGGGTTTATTTTATGATTCATGTTGCGTACCATATATGTTACCTCCTCCTTCCACACCGCCACTCCTTTTTTTTCGTCCATTTCCTCCCTCTACATTTGCAACGTCACTGCCAAACTTGGCCGCGCCACATCCAGCCTGGCAGGGCACTGACCTGATGCACAACCACGTGCTGGCCGACGTGGACCGGTCCTGTACGGACTCGCCGGGCCGCCGTAGCAGCGTGTCCCGGCCAGAATTGTCCTCTGACCTTTCGGAGGACTCTGACTATGACTCCATCTGGACCACCCACAGTTACAGGATGGGTTCAGTGCCGCGTAAGAGCTGCATCTCTCACCAGAACTAAAGAACGTACAGTACTGCCACGCTGTACTGTAATGTATCGTACAGCGCGCTTACCTCTTTTACCTTCAATGTATTAAAAGAAACTAGATTTTTTTAATTTATCTATTTATTTTCTATTATATATTTGTTATCTTTTTTGTTAACTTATTTGGTTTATTTATTTTTAGATTGTTTGAAGATGTTCGAAGCATCTCCCTGTTGCCTTTGCCACTTTCCCTTTTATGTGCCTCCTCTCTTTGTGTAGTTGTCATGCAGTAAGTGTTTGGTAATTCTTGTTAATTTATCTTGAATGTGACCACTCCCCTTCTTTGACCATAAATGTGGCGGACTCTCAGCAGGGAGTAGAGGGGTGTCGGAGGGGAATATAGGGGGAGGGATAACTGGGGGAGGGAGAGATGGGGACTGAGCTTTTCCTGTCTGATATTCAGATGTAATTCAGGAACGAGTGTATTCTATTTACCATGTACTACTTCTCTCCAGTATGTGTTTCTAGAGTATGTATGCTCAAACATAGCACAGATGCCATACACGCACGCACAGGTTCAGGCACACACGCCCCAGCTTCCTGGTACTATAGCAGCATGCAAAATGAATTATCCAAATTGTTTATAACATTGCTGTTTTCTTAATTTTGAATCTTTATTCATGTTGTTAAGCAGGATTGAAATGAACATACCACATGACCAAAAGCTACTAAAAGTTTTTGCAAAGTGTGAAATTTTGTGAAACACAGTTAATTATTTAAAGGTATACTATGCAGGAATCATCAGTCACTGATTGTGAACAGTATTTCCAGCGAAAGTGACAAAACAGCCCCACATTTACAGTCTTTTTTTTTTTTGCACTGTGCCCACAAATTTCGACGCTTCCTATTGGATTTGTGTTGCTTAAAGTCTGGCACCCGCTCCCGACCATTCCTGAGCACTGTGCCCGAGAACATCCCGACCACAGCAAAATAAGGAGAAAATAAGAGGAACAGGCAGAGGGCTGTTGACATCTCTATAGTCTATACACTGTTTTTCAGTAAAATCCTGCATAATAAACCTTTAATTTAGCTGCTAAAGAAGACGAGATGATCACATACACGTCACGCTCTAGTTTTTCCAGCTGGATAAACGCTAGTTGACTAAGAATGGTGAATTTAAAGGATCAGTTTATCCAAATTGCAAAAAAACCCCCCAAAACATATTGTCACACTTAACTCTAGATATATACAGACATGTAGACAGTTTTATGTGCTCATTTTTTCTGAGATTTCTTCCTAAAATCTAATGTAGTAGAAGTGAATGAGATTCTGTTTGTGGTGCTCACAGCTTTGAAAAAATTATATTCACACACCACTGCGTCTCTCCAGGATTCAGTGTTTCCAGTTCTCTAGATAATCCAAAGCTCTCACTGTCAGTAGTGTTAATCCAAACTACGTCCTCCTGAAGAAATTTTCACTAAGAAGACTGTTTACAGATTTACAGGTTTACATGCCCTTGTTGGGTATTATTAAGTTTAGTTTTTCAATTCTGTGAGCACCACAAATTAACTTCCTTGCAATGTTGTGGATGCAGATATAAAGTTTCTAATGTTGAGTAAGGATTTTTTTTTTTTTTTGTATTTTGGCAAACTGACCCTTTTAGTCATTGATTTTAATAATCTGCTGTATTGTCTGTCTCCTAAGCATCATCCTTTAAAGCCCGATCCTCCATCCAGTAACGTTGCTGTCTGTCAGTGGTTCTACAGGGTTGCGTTTATATTTAGTTTTAAAAGTCAAGTTAATGCATTAACAAAATAAAGACTCATTTAAACCAGGCGTATCATACCAGCCTGACACTAATAAACTGTTAACTACAGCCTAACACAGCTACAGTCCTGCAATACAAATAAAATGCCTTTATTTAATATCTCCTGCTAGATAAAGGAATAGATTGAGATTTTGGGAAATGTGCTTTTTTCTGAGAATTAGTCGAGAAGATCGATACCACTTACCACTACTTACTAAAAGAATTTATTATATAATAATTCATTAGCATTTGTGTTGCCCAGGCAATTTTTTGTTATATACTGTAAAATGAAAAGCGTTTTGTTTGTTTCACTCATTGAAAGAAAGCAGATTAGAATCATTTAATTTTATGTGTCAATCTTTTAGATTTGTTTCAAAAGAACAAATGGCACCATTTGCTCACCCTTCTAAAACACGGCAAATTGGCTTGATTTCTTGCAAAAACATAGGAGGCAGAGAGCAGATTTAAAACAAAAAAATTAGAAAGAAATTAGCAAAAATTTACAAGAAAATTACCTGAAAATAAGCAAAAAACAAAAGTAAAAAAAAACAAACCCCAAAACAAACAACAAAATTACACAAAAAGTGCTGAAAAAAATGTAAACCTTTTTGTATAAATTTTCTTTTTTGCAACATAATTTTAATAATTTAAACAGTTTTCTGGACAGTTTTCTGTAGTTTTATTCTAGTTTTCCCTTTTTTAAAAACTAATTTTCAGGTCATTTTTTGTCACCCAAATGCCCATTGCCTTTCCCCCAGCGGTTTTTTTTTTAAAAATAAACCAAAACAGTTTATTTAGGTTTCCAAGGGTTAGACTTTTGAAAGGCATCTGAATGCAGCACAAGAAAACTGATCCGTTGATCCAGGTTTCAAAAGGTTAAACTAAATTGCCTCGCCGTTTTGTCTGCTTCCTTCCTGTCTTTATGCTAAGCTAACCAGCTGCTAGCTGTAGCTTCACAGTTACCATTAACATAATAGTGGTATCAGTTTTCTCATCAACCCGAAAGCGAACAAGCCCATTTCCCTAAATTTTGAACTGTTCCTTCAAGGTGTAGGTGGTACCTGAAAAATTTGTCCATGTTATAGTCAAAAACAAAACATCCTTTGTGACACAACACAACTAGCACCTATGCTACGGCCTCATAAGCCAGACATGCCTTTGTGTTGTCTGGCCTGCGAGATTTCCCATGCTATCTCTTTATTAATGACTATTTTTATGAAGAAGTATTTTTCCAGTATTGGTATTAAAAGTACAGGTTGGCATCCACTTACAGTAGAGTTTATCTCCTCTTACAGCAAGCAATGTGGGGGACATATGGAATATATTGGTCCATGTTACAGTAGTACTCTGTAATGATTTCTGAAATGATTCCTTTATTGTGATCATTATTTTGTATACAGGAGTTTTTATTTTATTTTATTTATATTTTCTTCTGTATGTCAATGTTTACAAAATGATCCCTGGAAGAATCCTTTTTTTTTTTTTTTTTTTACAGTTTTATTGCTCTGTATCAAAGTTTACACGGAAAACTATAACATGAAGTGATTGAATTATTTTGCACAATCATGTAACGGGCCAGTGTGGGTGGGGGATAGAATCTGTTAAACTCTGTACTTTTTGTCGTCTACCTAGAGTGTGTATGATATAGTCTTAAAGGTAGACTTGAGTATTCAGTGTTACTGTAAAGTAAATGCTCATTCGTAGTGTAAATGCTCACCTTTAGTGTTTTGAAAAGCATTGAGGGTACAAAAAAATAGATAAAGAGGCCGTGATTATACAGGAACATTTCTATGTGAACTCAACCTCAGAATACTGTCAGAGTGGACTTGAAATATAAGAGCACATAGTCTCCCTTTCTGTAAATACTAGTTGTCATGGAGCAAGAAAAAAAATCCATTCTAACTTCTATGAGTATTTGAGCTAAGAATATCACTGTCCTTATATCATGTGCTATACTTTGTGACAGGTGTATTCTGTGATTTAACAAGTCAAACTGTGGGACAGGCGGAAGACCGACTGTCCTTGACCAACATTGTCCTCTGTGTGCTCTAACGCTGTACTCAGCTCACAAATGTGACCATGTCTTATCTGCAAACAGCGCCTTCAGTGTATTTGTTCTACTCTGCTGAAGTGTACAAGTCCCAAAACGCTATATTATGAGTTTTGAATAAATCTGTCATTTGGTAAACAATGGCATTCTGGTGATTTGTGAGAATTTGGTTGTGTTTTATGTGTCTTTTGGGGGAAATGGAGTTCTTGTTAATGTGGGATGAGAATGTATTGATTATTTTTTGCCATGTATCTCTGCAACCTCTCATTTCCTTTCACTTTTCTCTGGCTCTTGTCTGATATCTGGTCTCTGCATGACTAACACACTACTATTTTGGTCTTTGCTTGGTTGTCTTTAATGCCATCACTCGCTCCAATAAAGTTCTGCACTATTTCATCATACTACAAGGTGAGACAAAGCAAAGAACCGATTGTTGAGTGCTCTTCTGTTTTGAAACAGGGCCGCGAAAGGAAGCAGGGCTGCATGTGATCATCCCCGGTGAGAGGAAAGTCCTGGTGGACGATCCGAGTCGCAACGGACAAAGTACAGTAGAAGAAAAGTAAGATAATAGATGATAATAGATAGATGAATCTCACACTTCTCCTTTGCCTTTAATCGCTGTATGAACATAATGTGAAGACCATATTAAGACCAAAACCAACAATGCCCAATAAAGCCCATTCAGTCAGTGTATAACTTAATATTTTAAAAAGGCTTATTAATTTTCTAACACAGCTTGACACTATATTGTTGCAAAAATTACTCAAATGGAAATAAGTTCTGCATTTGCCTGGGACTATTTTAAGCTGTGGATTAATACATTTGTTGCACTCTTGATTATTTTGACAGCAGGAGGCAAAAATAGAGCCCATGGTCATGGAAATGAAAGATTATGTCATTGAGTGTCAGAGGAATTTTTTATTTCACCTTTATTTATACAGAAAATCTTATTTAGACACGGGTCAGTACAGTACAGTGAATTTGCCAAGTGGAAGCAGAATTAAAAAAGAAATTGTTCTAAGATTGATGTGATAAAAATGTGGACCTACTCTCTACTAACCAGCCTTGTGTACATTTGTGTCATCTTAAAGGAGCCTGGTGGATGTGGTGTACGCCCTGAGGGACGAGGTTCAAGAGCTGAAACAGGTGAGTGTTTATGAATTGGGTGTTTTTTATTTTTTATTTTAACAGATCATGTTGGATCGATTTATCCAATATTATGACTCTCCGTTCAAATTGACTTGTTTAACTCTCAGCTTTGAAAGTGAAGAATTCGTCTGGCGCAGTGAAGCAAATCTTTATAGAAGCCTCTAAATCTGATGAACCATCAGGCAGCAAAACAACAAGAATAAAAAATAAATCGCAATCAGTGTTTCACACCTTTATATTATTGATTATCTGTAGAGGATAGGCCTTAAAACACAAGTATATCTGTAAGTGATTATTGCTGAATTTATACCCTTATCTGGGCGATGTATCCGCCGGGATACAGACATTGAACGCCGAATTATCAAAATTGTGATGATGCAAATTATTATTTTTCAACAAAAACATAAAATCATCTGTAAAAAAACATTTAAAAAAAATAATAATAATTTCCCGCCAAAATTTAACAAACATGAAAAAAAACAAAACAGCCATTGATTCACATTGGATTACATTTTGGATTTTGATACCTATGATGAGTATATTTTGAATATTGGCATGAAGTCACATGACCCTGTAGCTGACCCATCTCCCCCTGAAGTGTTTCACATTATATTTAAGTTCACCCATTTAACGTCCCTCCCTCCACAGCCTGTCAAAAGACTGTGTCCCCCAGGATACAGAAACCATTTAAGGCTAAAGTACACACACGTTCTGTAAGCTAATGACATGAATGATGAGACTGTTTTGCCTGACAGGATAACAAGAAGATGAAGAGGTCGCTGGAGGAGGAGCAGCGTGCACGGAGGGATCTGGAAAAGGTTGTGCGGAGGGTGCTGAAGAGCATGAATGACCCCACATGGGATGAGACAAACCTCTGAGGGTCTTGTGCACCGTCTCCATCTGAAGCTTTGAAAAGAGAAAAAACAGCATGTGTGGGTTTTGTGTGTGAAATGCATACACATAATTTAAGGCTGGTTGTGTGAGTGAATATGTAAGCAGGTTGTGTGCTTGTTTGACATGGAAGTCTGTGTGTGTGTGTGTGTGTGTGTGTGTGTGTGTGTGTGTGTGTGCCTTATAATGAGTGTCGTCTGGTGAAAAGACAGGAACCACTGCAACGTGATGCTGAACAGACTCAATTCCAAAATAACATTCCTCAAACACCGAGTGAGATGGTGAGGAGATCACACATTTAACCCTCAGTGTGTCCATCACTTCAGCATCCATCATCAGTGTCTTTGGCAGAAGCTGGAAGACAAGTGGAGCCAAGTCCTCTCCGTTTACAATCATGTAACGGTCCGCTGTCCAATGGCACATAAATGGTACTTAATGGTGTTAATGGTCACAAAGGCCTTGGACAAGTCTGAACTTGGACCACGCCGTTTCATAACCTGTCTTATGTTATTTAATTTTTTATGAGTTGATTTTTGTGTGGCCTCTTACCCTGACACAGATTTAATCTGCCGATTTTAACCCAAAGTGAAGCTTGTGCCAGGAAACTCATCTTTTGTGTCTGTTTAAGTGTGTTTTGTCTTTTTCGACCTCTTTACTGTTGGACCACTTTGCGGATCGACTTTCTTTTTAGGGAATTGTACAGATTTTGAATTTGTACTGTATTATGTAAATACTGCAAAAAGATGAGCCTTTGTCCTTTGGGAGAAATAAATGTGTTTTTTTTAGAATTCAAGTCAATTTATTATTTGTCCTAATTGGGAAATTTGTGTTGCACAAAGTATAAAAACAATGTAGTAAACAAGACAAAACATGCAATATTACATAAACAATATTTTTTATTTTTTATTGTTACTGTTGAAATATTACAGTTAAATAAATAATTAATCCAGTGCGTCTTTATATGGTCAAAAAATGAAAATAAAATAAATATAGAAAAAAGAACCTTAAATAAAAGAGGGGCGTTTCAGGGAGATATACATTTTCCATTGCTTCCAGATGTCATCGAATTTAGATTGCTGAAGCCTCATTGAGAAAGTGATTCTTTCCATAACGAAAATCTCATAAATGATATCATACCATTCATCTATAGTTGGGGTTTCTGGCTTAAGCCATTTTTTTGTAATTGCTTTTCCAGCAGCTAGACTCAGTATTCCGATTAAATATTTACTCTTCACACTTACATTAGCTGACAGTACAAGTCCAAAAAGAAGTTCATCCCAGTGAAATGAAATGTCAGTTCCAAATATTATTACTAGTTCTGAATAAATCTTACGCCAAAAAGTATTTATTTTTGGACAAGCCCAAAACAAATGATAATGATTAGCCTCCTGGGAATGACACAACCTCCAGCAGCTGGAAGATCCTGCCTGGTAGCTGTGTTGAGCTGGTGTAGTGAAATACCTAATGAGACATTTCCAGCCGAATGATCTCCATATTTTTTATTTATTTATTTTAAGATTATTGTTGGTGGATTTTTCCCTTTATTGATAGGACAGCTGTAGAATGACAGGAAGTGTGGGAGAGAGGACGGGGGAAAGACACGCAGCAAAGGGCCCCAGGCTGGAATCACGCCCGGGCTGCTGCAAAGGCCTCGGCATATGGGACGCACACTCTAGCACGTGAGCTAGAAGCTGCCCCAACATCCAGCATTTTTGAAAAAAAATAAAGAAAACAAAAAAAAGTAAACTAAATATAGTTTGTGTAGCATGTGATTCTGATATCATCATCATCTTGTGACCTTTCAGATTTAACCTGGGAGTCATTTTGGGGTCCCGACCTCCATGTATGGAACAAATGGCCTAGTATATAGTAATATCAGTGAGAGAGCTTTAATTCTCACCCAAGATTTGATAGAAGACGTGTTTTTCAAAAAGTAACCTTCTGACGCCACTCTCACACCTGTCTGGAAAATATTGTATTACAACACTAAATAGTCTAACTGTTGAAATTTTTCTGGACAATGAGACAAAGATTAATACCTGTTCACTATCAGGCACTGTCCAGGTAAGATGTGTTTGTCTCCAAATTTTAAGGCATTTATATCAGTTATGTGCCGAAGCTTTAAGGAAAAACAAAGAAAAAAAACAACTAGAATTTACCATTGTATTATTTTTCCTAAACTTTATTATTATTAATTTATTTATTCATTTTTTATTTGAACCTTTAAAAACAGCAATAGATAACAGTTAAAAAAGAAAACAGGAAAAAAAACAAGGTTCCGGAGAGGTTAAAAACTCTAGGTAAAACAATCAATTACAAGTCATAAAATAAATTAGAATACTTTGATACAAGGAATATACAACCTGAACAGCAGGTAATGGACTAGTTCGGACCGAACCACTCATATTGTGTTACTCCGCCCGCAGTCAACTCACCCTCACCTGTCATAGATGTATCAAGACACCTGAGCGCGAGAGCGGTCTGTTCAAATTTCCGTCCGCCATGTTGCCGCTACGCAGTTTATTTACTAACCGTTGAACCGTCGCTACTCTAGCTTTCACAATAAGCTTCACTGTTTAAAAAAAGTGTGTTTATTCCGCGCTCTCCGCCGCTGTTGCGAGTATTTACGGATTACTTTTTGCTTCCTTCAAGCTGTCCTCTCTGTTGGCAAAATCAGACCTTCAACACCCAACATGATTCCTAAAAGACCTGCTTTACTTCACAAAGCCAGGTATGTGTTGCTTGTACAAACGCTTAAGTATTTTGAGATATTTTCGTTGTTTTTTTTTCTTTTCAGTCGGTGTTGTACTTCTCAATATCAGTAAAGAGGCTACAGGCTGCTGCTGAGTCTTTGTTCGACAGTTTAGCCTACTTTGCTAAAGCCCTGGTGATGGTCTGCTGTTCATCAACATGACATAATGACATGACATTTGAGGGTTATATTTTCTAAACCATGGATTATTTTAAGTTCAAGTGACCCCTTTCTTAGTTTAGGCCTCCACTTTGATGTATCATAGCAAAAAGGCACAGGTGTGATTAATAATAGCCTACTTTGTGTATTTTTGTTTGTTTTTTAAACCTACATATGCTGTATATTTCAATTGGAAAGAAAAAGTAAAGGCCTCTTAAAGTATTTTATTCCTTCGGCCCTCAGGCTGCTAAAAGAGGGTTGCAGTGATTAGGTTTGTTTCTTTATTTTAATAGTTTTTGGGTTTTTTAATCATTTGGCTTCTTGTGTAAGCCCACATGTGGTGGGTGCCAGTATGTATGACTCTATTGAATTATTTGTATATGTATATCTTATACAGTCTATGGTTTGCTATATGCTGATCTGTTGTTGCTGGCTTGTTGACTTTAGAGTGCTGCTGCTATTCTGAGTGTGTTTTTCATTTAATTTATTATCTGTTATGTTGTTTGATTATTTATTTACTTGTTTTTAGCAATTATGCAAACTTGGGAGGTTGTTAAACAGAATTGCACATTTGGGATAGACAAAGTTTTCTGAATCGGAATAAAAAGTGTTCAAAATATAGTAGACATATTCAGTAGCACAAAAAGTGGCTCTATTTCATTTAGGTATGTCAGTCACAGGGTCCTGAGATTGCCATGGCATATTCTGAAATGTACTCCCCAATCTGGCAGCTTGCAGGGAGTGACGAGGTCAGACCTATGTGAAAATGACACTTGTTGGCATTTTGTAGTAAATGAAAAAGTGCAGAAAATCGGTTCATATGGCAATGATATTGATTGCATCTTGTAGCTGACCTCACCAAAAACAATCGCTCATTGTACGTGTGTTTGTGTGCATGCCACCTCTTTTTGAATCGACCAGCCTATTGAAATCTTTTGTGTACCCTGATAATCGCGACGAGCTTTGTTGGGGGAGATGATCCCATTCTGCTGCTGTGGGATGAATAAGCACAGATGTCAACCTTTTCACTGTGACTCTCACCTTGTCCACTCATTAGTAATGAAAACGGTTGCCTTTTGTTTCACGGTGAATATGACTTCATGGGAACAAAGGCACAATTCACATTCATCCTGTGAGGCAGATCTCTGCAGATAAAGCCAGGCCAGCGCTGTCGTGCTCTGACCTTGTTGGTGTGACTCTCTCACAGTGTTTGTCTGGCCGGCTGCCACTCAGTCCCTCACTGATGAATCAGAGCATGAAAACAGCCACTGCCTTGCTGCTAGAAAGTTTACGTGGACCTCTTAGCTGGTGTTACCTTCTTTTCAGGTGGAAGTACATAACTGTGCATTGCTGTAACACTCAGGCTCCAACTTTTCTTTTTTTTTTCTACTCCTGCTTTACCAGGACAAACTTAAAGGTCCAGTGTGTAAGATTTAGGGGAATATATTGGCAGAAATTGAATATAATGTTATAATTATGTTTTCTTTAGTCAATCAATCAATTGTGATTTCTGTTATTGTTTTTAATCTCTGTGAGGCACTTTGTGTTACTCTTTGTATGAAAAGTGCCATACAAATAAAGATTTGTATGGCACTTTTCATACAAAGAGTAACACAAAGTGCCTAACAGAGATTAAAAGAAATGAAAAACATCAAAGAAAATCAAGAAAAATACAGACAGCCTGACCCTCCCACCCCCACATATACGTATGCAACAAAACACACACATTCATGTAGATATTCCCACACATGTGTGCAATCATCTGAAAATAAGAACAGCTTTGTTCTCCTTACCTTAGAATGAGCTGTTTACATCTACAAAGGAAGCGAGTCCCTATTTTATGAAGATCAGCATGTTGCACTTGTTATTTTTCTACAGTTTTCCAGAACCACTGGTTTTTCGTATTGGCCACTATAGTAAGAAGCCCAACTGCAACAAGCAGATTCAGAATTATACTTTTTGTAATGTTAAAGTTCCTTATTCAGTGTTTTTAGTGTTTAAAACCACCAGGTAAGTCTGTTTTAGAGAGGAAGAGACCTTTGTGGATAGCTCTGCTTTTAGTGAAAACCTAAATGCCTGGATCTTAAGTTATCGTAGTAAAAAGGGGACTTCACATTAGCATTAGCATTAGTGTTGGACTAGCAGCCTAGTGACATGCCAAAGTGCATTGGAAATACGTGGATTTTCAACTGAAACTGCTTTATTTTGGTTTTTGATTAGTTAAAGTCAGCGGATCTGTCTGTTCTGGAAAGGAAAGAAGAGACCTCAACGGATAATTCGGCTCACGGAGATGCACTGATTTGTTACGTGAAACCCCTTTTTCAGTGTTTATAGCTGTTTTAATCGCTTGCTTTGTTTGTTTTGGAGAGTAAGAGACCTCTGTGTGTAATTCGATTTCTGATAAACAAAGGAAGTCTAGCCAGTAGAAGTTTTATCTGGTCGCAGTTGACAATTTAATGCTAAACGCCACCAAATCCCCGAAAATTTTACGCACTTCACCTTAAAGAGCCTTCTTCTTCCTGTCAAGTGTTTGGTGGGTGAGAAACTTGTGCATTGAAGGAGCAGACGTGTATTATCAGGGTTCTGACCTGCCCCAGCCCCTCTTCACTCTCTCTGCCTCTTTCTTCCTACCGGGATGGAGTGACAGCTTGTCACTGTGGGTGCTCCACAATGCGCCTCAGACTCCCCGACTATTGTGGAGCTCAGAAAAAGCATCAAGGTCTTCCTCTCTCTTTCGTTCACTCTTTTCTCTCTCTTTTCAAAGCAGAGAATCAATCAGCTGTACACACACACATACATACACACGACTCACTTCTTTTCCCTTCCATCTGTCTATTCAGCAGCCAGTGATCATTTAGACTTGACATGTATTGTGAAAAACTGAGCTGCTCTGCCTCTTTCTTCTTCTCTTTCTTTCACTCCCTTTCTCTTTCAACTGTCTGTCATTAATGTCCAGGTCTTACAATATACGAACAGAGGAGAAGAAGAAAGCGAAGAGTGAGGGATGAATTGATGGATGGGAGGATAAGCACTCAGTGTCCTTTCTTTAAAGATTTGTTATTGTACAGTACTGTCTCCCAGTCATTTTTGGTTGGTGTTTCAGTCTGAAAGCCCGTCCACGTGCTCTTTTGTATGGGAAAGCAATAAGGCCCCATTGAATGAAGCTGAATGGACCTGCCATCCTTAGGGGCTGAGGCCTGAGGACTCCTATTCTTTAGCCCCCAATCTAATTGGAGCTGAAATGAAATGGAGGTTTCTTATGAAAATAGGCTTTGTTTGGCCGCAAGGCTGGTAATTCATAAACAATAAGCAGGGCCCCATTGTGTAGATAATAATATATTCATGCTGCTGGAGATGGGGAGAAGGCAAAGCGAAGGCTGAGGATATATAAGGAGGATAGGCAGAGACAGGGATGGAGAGTGGAGGGATAAGAGGAAGGGGAGGAGGAAGACTATGGGCTAATAGCAAATACTGGGTCAGAGAAAATTGGTAATGGTTGGGTAGAAGCAGAGGACTTATTAGAGGAAGTGAAAGGACTAAAAGTGGGTAGGAGTGAAGACTGAGTGGGAGTTTGGGGTGAAAATGACGGAGATAGACAAGATAAGGACGAGGCGAGGAGGGCGGGAGATTGGGAAATGGCTCTGAGTACTTCTAAGCCTACAGGTGACTGGTTTGGCAGCGGTGGGGGGAGAAGGCAAGTGAGTGAGAGTATCATAAAAATGGAATAGGTTGCACAGTGCAAATCTGTGTGGAGTTGAGAGCGGTGGAGCTGATGGAGTGGATTGGTCAAGTGCAGAGATGGAGCAGAGCAGAGCAGTCAACGTCTAACAGGCGAGGGGGGAAAATGAGAGAGAGGAGACCAGCGTGTCTGCGGTGGTTTAAAACTGACAGGAGGGCTTTCACCGCCCCGGAGACACGATGGGTGGCTGAGAAAAACAGGTGAGCTTTCATGCCACTTTGACGCACCAGTCTCTTTCTCAATTATCTCTCAGTGTTATCATCCGCAATTGTGCAAGTCAAAGCTGTGAGATGATGCTCAGCAGAGTCTACATACTCTTAAAGAAGTGTTTCTCTGTCGTTCTCAAACAGCGGGACCAACAAAAGTGCTGGACTTAAGTGCTCTGTGGAGTGATGGACTGACTTAGGGGGACCCTGCTTCCTGTGTGTGCTCTGAGCAGTTGTTACAGCTCATGGTACAGCCTTTTTACCCTTTTATTCGGGAGTAATTACAAACTGTTGGACTGGAGACACTCATTCCTCTGGATGCTTTGGGAAAACACTTCCTCTGTGCTGCAACTTTGACTTCAGATTTTTATCATTTTTTTTCTCTAATTTTTGACAGTATATCCTGGACAGAGTTTTGTGACAGTGGAGAGAGGATGTTGATTGCCAAACTGAAATTGTAAACACGTCTGATTTGATTTTACTGCCTAAAAGATAGATGTCTTAACTCATGGTGAGTAAACTTGAAACAGCACTTTATTTGGTGGACTTGAACTGAGTTTGTGTTTCTGTTTGAGTGTAGTTGTGGTCCACACCAGTTCTTTCTCATGAAACAAGAAGTTATTATGTCAACACTATGTGCAACTTCTCAGCGGTAACGAGTTACTCAGAAGCAGATAACTGAGAATGGCAGGTTTTATATAATAATAGCGAACATTTTTAAACACTGCAGTTGTGTTTTTACATATTTAAATACCTGTGCATATATATTTATATTGCACTGAACTCTCTCTGTGTTTGTGTGTTTGAAGCCTTCTGCCTCACTGCAAGTGCATTAGTGAATATAGAAAATTAAGTTTGGCAGAAAATAACTGCCATTACAAGAGGACTAACTTATCACTTTTGTATCCTGTTAAGAATTCACCAGACATCGCTTCTTTTCAAGCTCATGATT
This sequence comes from Plectropomus leopardus, assembly GCF_008729295.1. Taxonomy (NCBI): domain Eukaryota; kingdom Metazoa; phylum Chordata; class Actinopteri; order Perciformes; family Serranidae; genus Plectropomus; species Plectropomus leopardus. The sequence continues at coordinate 23,424,764 of NC_056472.1, forward strand.
TATAAATGGGAAGATTAAATTAATCTTATAATAAATTTAAGTTTCACACTGATCAGATAAGAAACATCAGGAAATGGTTATTAAGCCCAAATTCTTATGAAAATTTAGTTGCTGTTACTTGAGTATATTGGCCAAGAGGTGGTGGTATTTACTTAGATCCAAACGTGTGTGATCCTGTTGCACCTGACACTGTGAGTTCCTATTTAGAGCCACTAGATGTCAGTATTTATCAACATATGAAGCAGACTGCGGCACCTCCTGCATTTCCAACATGACACCAAATTCAGCATAGGGCTGAACGTATGTGCTGATATTCTCTCTGTTTACTTGCATGTTTGTGCACATGGTGTTAATGCAAAATGTTTAAATTCAAGTGTTTACAATGCAGGGTTTTCAGACAAGAGTAATCCCTCACAATCATCACTTAGGACCCTTTAGAAGAGTCTGCCCTCTGCATGTATTTTAATTTTTCCTTTTATTTTTCTGTGTGATGACAATCAACGATTGATTAATGGGTCGCTGAGAATTTAATCGAGAAAGTGAATTTCAGTCAATAGGCTAAGCAATGCTGTCAAAGTATATGCAATATGTTGCTGTGAGCTATGATTGAAGAAAACACATTTGGTATTGTCTGAAATAAGCAAAGTTTTTATGTTTGTTTTCAAATATTTATTAATCTATTGTTAATTTGACCAAAATCGATCAAGGAAAGTGCTTACAATTTGCTTCCCTAGTTCTTGATGTTCTTGGGCACAGTGCTCACGTGAGTTCAGGACTTTGTTAAAAGGTAGCAACCAGGTGCCAGACTTTCAGCAGTGTGTGTCTGAGAGAAAATATCAAAATCTCAGACACAGCCTCCAAAAAATGCAAATAAAATAAATAAGCATAGCTGTTTGCTTTCACTTTCATTGGCAGTGCTGTTTACAAACAACTGACAAGTCCTGCATCTTATACCTTTAACATTACGGTATCATGCAACAGTAAATTAGTGCTGATGGTTTCATTTCAGGCTTTTGCAATGTTTTTAATATTTTTCCATGATACTTTCACCGGCTTAACTTCAGCAGGCAGATTAGTCTGAAGTCCTTGAAAGACAGAAACAAAAAGATTGCCTTCATATTTTGGCCTTGGCTAAGTCTGTAAAAGTGAATATGTAATTGCATGTCACAGTAAAGGTTATGCATTTACTCTTAATCATATAGTTACTTCTGCCACGAGATGGCAATCACACATAATGAAAATCCCCTCAGCTGTCTGAATGTGTGTGTGTTGGGGGCATGGATGGGGCTTGGTGTGTGTACACTCTCCACATGCATGCTTTTGCATACACCAAGATGTCTTCACATTGGTGTTGGTGATTTGTTTGCCTCTATTGTGTGTGTGTGTATGTGCGTGTCTTTTCACTAACCTGCAGCAGTATTTAGTGAGTATCTCTGCGAGCGGAGCTGGATGTCTCCCTGCTGGAGGTCCTTGTTTGTTTTGTTTATTTGCATGCAGCAAAGTGGTTGCTGGCGGTGCTGGTCACTACAAGTGGCTGGCATTCGGAGCCTGGTAATCAGGCTGCGGGCAAACTGGGTGGCAGCTCTCCGAATGGTTTGCTGGAGATTATCCCAAAATTATCCATGAATTATCCCCCAGAATTACGCCATTCCAGTCAGGCCTTGTCCATTGATGGGACCGGGAAGAGGGAGAATGTTGGACGAAGAAGTGTGTGTGTGTTGCACGCGTTGTCAGGGGGAGATTTGGATGGAGGCAGTGTTGGTGTCTGTGTCATGGAGTGTGTATTTCTGTGTGTATGTGTGTGCTGTAATGACTCTGGCAGTGTTGGTACATTGGGGTAATGGAGCATGTTAATCCACATCAAACAGCTATTAGCAGCAGATTTTACTCATAAAAGTCACTAGTTACAGTAAGAGGAAGGATAAAATTAACATACATCAAGCAACCTGTGTACTTTTGATTTTTTACTCTCAATCGGCCTGTGCTTTGTTTTTCCAAAAAGCATTTTTGTCATGCCAAAATGAAACAATTCATATCTAATGCAACAGAAGTTTGGCGTCTATCCCTCGAACTTAACTATCATCTAAAATCTGCAACAAACTGCTGTATAAATGTGTATGGCAACATTTTCATGAGTGGTATTTATTCCCAGAGCTACAGGTTTTCATGCCATTTGGAGCATTGTATTAAATTCATTTCTGTGTGGCTGCTGTCACTGCACATCGTGCTGTCATTATAGTCTGGGTAGATAGGAGGGACTAGTTGCCTGCTTGTGTGTGTCTGCTGGAGCCCCAGGAGGATGAATAGTGCCGGTGAACCTCTCTGCGATAAGTGTTCGGTAAACGGGTCAGTGGATTGTCCTCCGAGGCTCAATCTGAGCTATTTTCCCTGACTGAGAACACAAATTATCCTTCGTATTCATCCCATAAACAGACCACCAGCGGTGCACGCTCCACATAGTTTGTTGTGGCTGTGTTTGTGTGCTCAATCATCCTGTTTTCTTGTGCTGTGGCTGAACACAGGGCCGCTCGCACATGTGGATAACACATGCACACTTTCACCCACTTAACAACAAAGTTCAAAACACAGTGCTGGTGAAAACAGATGAAAGCACAACTGTTGAAGATGAGAAAACAATTAGATGTGGAGCGGGTGCAAATGGAGGATCACAATGAAACACACACACATACACACACCAAACCGGCAAGGAAGAGGAGAGCAAAGGGGAGAGAGAGGGAGAGGCCAAGGTGGCGAAAGGTTAAGTACTCCTTTTTTGGATGCTGTACTTCCTGCAGGGCCTTGTTCCTTGACCCGCTGGTTAGAGGAGGGAGTTTAAAAAAAAAAAAGAGAGAGGGAAGGGGGGAGAAAAGGCTAAAGCTGCATGTGAGGTTGCAAGGTGAGAGGTGGAAGAGCTAAAATGGGAGGAGTATTTGCCTCTGGCTGATGGAGAACAATTGGACACACACACACACTGGCACACACAGTTTGGAGCAGAAACAAAAATGGACATTCACGCACGCACACGCATGCACACACTTAGAACTACAGTCCCAGCAGGCTATGAACTTCAGTGCAGTTGTTGCCATGGCGATACACTGAGTTGCTGACCCCCCGACTCCATTTTTCCTGCCGCTTGGCTATTGAAAGAGATGATTGACAAGTGTCCAAATGTCAGCCGACCCAGCCGGCCACACAGATGGGGGGATGGGGTGGTGGTGGTGGTGGGGGGGGGGGGCAGCCATTTTATGTTGCTTTCACTCACAGAGAGGAAGATGTGTTTGTGTGTGTATATATTTAAAGATACATTTTTGCATGCATTTACCTTCTGTCTGTCTTTTAAGTTTGAAATAGCAATCACAATAAATTGTATCTGCAAGGGCTGGGGGAAAAATGAATACAGCACAGTATCGTAATACCTCTGCATGGCAATAACGTATTGATGTACAGTTGCCAAGTATAATTTCTTTATTACATAAATTATTAATATTACACATACAAATTAGCTCTCTGAAACCTGGATTGACATCACTTTTTTATGCTGCTTTAGACACCAAGCATTCAAATCTTTGAGCTAATTGGTTCGATTTTCTTTTGAAAACATGGGGGAAAAAAGCAAACGAGCAACTTGGCAAGAAATATCCCCTATACTACAAGAAATTTGTAGATTTAGGAAATATTTTTAAAAAATGCTTGGGAAAATTTCAGAAAAACTATATTTTTTATTATCATTATATATTTAACATTATTTTAGAGAATTTTTATACTTTTGAATCACCTTTGTCAGGTAATTTTCTGTCTTTTTAAAAATTTTTTTTCCTGTTTTGTTTGCTAATTTCGAGTACTGGTACTCTTTTTTGTGTTATTTCCTCTTAAGTTATTATTTGCCTTCTTCCAAAATCAATTGCTTTCACAGTCCACTAATACATTTTGCTACAGTAAAAATTATTGAAGTTAGAAGAACAGACTGAAAATTTTATCTTAAAACAGATGCCAACAAAGTTTTTTCCTTTTTTGGACAAAATTTGCTGAAATGGTAATATATCACAATATATGTAATCATAATACTCAACATACCATGACACATTTAAAGTTGCAATAATATTGTATCGTGAGGTAAAGATCGTGAAGATACTGTATTGTGGGGCCTCTGCTGAGTCCCACCCAAAAATACAAGCAATCAAATCACGGATAAACACACATACTGTTGATGTTGTTACTGACCTGAACAAAGAAAGCTTCCAAATAAAGCCTCCTTTTTGAATGCGAGACAGGGTCGTATATTTGGTTTGTCTTTTCAGCTGATAACCCATTCAGTGCAAAAGCAGGATTGGTTGGTGGTTGCTATTGAGTTGTTCGTGTTCTGTGCTCTGCCGTGTGCATATTTATGCGTTTAGCCTTGATGGACTACATCTGCATAATACATCAAATATGATAAACAGTAGTTTACATGTGGCAGCGAGTTTTACAGAAATATGTTGAGGCTTTTTGTGTATTCCCGTATATTTTTTTCCACCTCTGTTTTTTTGTATCCTCTCTCCCTTTCTCACTGTCTCATTGTCCGCAGGCTTAAAGGGATCGGTCTTATCTTGATCACCCACAGCAACACATTAACCTCTCCTCTCTTATCTCTACACTGGTCATTAGTGCCAAAACCCTTAACGTCCTATTGACAGGGGCCACCGAACTCTGCATCTGTGCGTGTGTGTGTGCGTTGAGTTATCGTAGGTGACATGCGGTTGAGATCTGCTGAGTTGGTGATCCGTGCTGATAACATTATTAGCCTACGGTGTGTGTATGTGTGTGCGTATGTGCAAAATATAGCAGGAGAGAGTGTGAGGGTAAAATGCGGTGATATTTCTTTAAAATGTATTTGAGATTATGAAAATGAATAGCCGATAGTGCATATTTTCTTTAGTCATTGTACATTTTAAAACATTTGATTTATTTAGTGGAAAAAAAATTAAAAAACACTTCTCCTCCCACCTGAATACTTTGCAGGAGATGTGAAAATAATTCAAAAGCCAGTCTTTAGCTTTGCTATGAGACCATTTAGAAAGATAAAAAAAAAAAAATACCTCCTGTCTCTAATGCAGCAGTGTTGGTGTTGAATGGGTTACTCCATTTGCTGCTGATGGAGCATTACACTTCAGCTCAGTCAAACAGCTGTCAACAGCGAGTGTATCGCAAATTAAATCAATTCAATGATATCATGTCTCAGCACACAGCAATCAAATCACTTATAGCAGTAATATTAGCACCTTCTTTAAACACTCCACGTGCACGTGTTAGGTTTTTGAAATGCAACAACAACAAAATATATCTTTACATAAATCAATTAGTCATTTTTTAGTTTAATGTGTTCAGGGTCAACGGTTCTATACAGTTATTGTCTTTGTAAATAAAACAAAAAAATTGTATGTGTTTGTGTCTCCTTTGCAGACATATAATCATTAAAACACATTCATTCTGACTGAAAAACACATTTCTGCTAATACATCGTTGTAGTGAAATTTAAGCATTTAGTTTTGAGTTAAATGTGTGCCACTGTTTGTCTCTAAATGCAGTACTTATCTGTCTGTCTGTCTGTCTGTTTTCTGTCTCCTCCTGGCCCTGTGTGTTAGTGGGGCTGACAATCTAACAGGTTAAAAGAATAATTGCAACTCTATTTACCCCAAACAGCCTCTCCTCGGCACATAATTACATCCACACACACACACACACACACACACACACACACACACACACACACACAGATGCATCACATACTGAGGCACACTCACAGAGAGAGGGAGAGTCCCTGCACTAATATTTAGGTAGTAACAGTCATGTGTTTGAGTGAACCCTCCTCTTGTCCTCCTCTTCAACGCAAAGCACTGTTAACCACCGGCACTCACTGAGAGAGGAATACACCCCGCATTGACCGCACTCATCGAGTTGTGGGTGTAGATGTGCTGTGTGTGTGTGTGTGTGTGAGTGTGAGAGAGAGAGAGAGAGAGAGAGATTGAGAGATTGAGAGATGTGTATGTGAAAATATTATGACAATACCATCCTCCAAGGTGAGGGGCTCTATAGCAATTCATTAATGGAAATACTGCAAATAATAGGACTTAATGAGTATTTTCACTTTTTATTACTCTTGAGTTTTTATTATTATTGTTATTATTCAAGATTCAAGAACTTTATTGTCATTATGCAAGCATAACAAAATTGCAAATGTTTCATCCTCAGTGGTGAGTACTAAAAAATGTAAAGGATGGAATAATGCACAATTGAATATTTATTGCACAAGCTAACCCATATAAGTGCAAAATAAAAGCAGTATCCAGTATAAAATATGTGTATATATATATAAAGGTACAAATGATCACTGTTTAATCTGTAAAATATCATTAGAATAATTGTTCTGTTTACCAAAAGCTCAAGGTGACATCTTCAAATTGCTTGTTTTATCCGAATAACAATTCAAACCCCCAAAATACTAATTTTACAACAATATAGAACAGAAAAAACAGTACAGAGAGTCTTGAATGACATAAACATTGGCATTTTTTTCATGAAAAATGACCAAATTGATAAAGTAATTGTCAAAATTATTTTTTGACTAATTAATGTACATAATGATACATATGTATGTTTTTTTGGGAAATAAAATGAGTCGGTAATATTTATTGGCAATCAAAAGTTACATTAACAGATCAGTTTTCAACTATTAGATAAATCAGCAACTCGTGAGGTGATTGAATATAAGTCATTTTAAAAAATCTATAATTTCTCTGAGTCCAGCTTAAGTGTGAATATTTTCTGGTTTCTTCTTGGGTTTAAAGATACACTGACTGAATTTTTTTTAACCTTTTCTGACATTTTATACATCAAACAACTAATAGATTAATTGAAGTAATATTCAACAGATTAATCAACAATAAAATACTTTTAAATTGCAGAACCACTAATCAATCCAGCAAATGGATTTAAAATAATCTGTGATTAACTGCACAACAGTAAGTTTTATGAAGCTTATTTTTGTAAAATAATCAGAATCAGCAAAACATGTCAGTGTACTACACTTTAACGTACAGCAAAAACAGGGAAAACAAGCTGAGCAATTAATAAGATATAAAACAAACATAATATTTAGACGCTTATGCTTCCAACACAGCCCCAGGTACAGTCCTTGTCCCTAAGGTGCATGGTCTCAGCCTGCAGCTCAGTCGTGCAGTGTTTATCCTTGGACAGTGGTGGCGCTGCTGCTGCATTGTGATTAACGACTGCCGCAGCTATACTGTGGATCCACTCACGGCCCCGGCATTACATTAGGAGACATTATCTAAATACTCAACAAAGTGAAATTGAATTTAGGGCTCCGTCTCCAGCCCTCCCCGCCCCCCTCTGCTGGTTCAACTGGCCCGCTCTAGGATCCCATTCTCTCCTTATTGTTAGAGCGAGTCGAGCAGGATCCTCTACTCCTCATCCACTCTCAAATTGAATCAGTCTCAATTTGACCTTTTATGTACCAGAATCTGCTACAGATGTACAGTATGTGCATGCAAGTAACGTTTGACACGTGTGTGCGTGCGTGTGTGTGCCCACATGTGCCCCCGTGTCAGCTCGCATTGCTCACAGTGAAGTGGGAAACAGCATCTCCCTATTTGCCGCAGAATAGACCAATTAGTGTTTAGCAACAGAGCAGGAACCCATGTGAATGTGTCATTGATTAGCAGGATTTGGCTAATCATCACATCTCATAAACTCACCCGCTAATGTCAGCTGGATCTCCTACAGTACGCCTCCTTCTCCTCGCTCCATCTATCCCTCCATCTCCTCTCCTCCTTTTCAGTTCCCTCTTCCCGTCTGTCTATCCGCACTTGTCTTTTCACCCATCTGTCTCCGTCTGTCCTCTCTTCCTTCCTTCCTCTGTTTTTCTCCCCTCTTCTCAATTTCTTCCTTCCTCTCTTCTCCTTTCTTCTCCTTTTTTTTCAACACTGGAGGGTTTACAGTAGAAGGAGCTGAGCGGATGCTGACTTTCCTCCTCGTACATCAGGAGAGGAGAAGAAGAGTCTGCAGCGCTGCTGATCATAAAGCTAATCTGTATTTTTAGTTTTAATTGTCCACTCTGCAGTTGTACTTAATCTTTTTACTGTAATTTTAACAGTCACTGGTAAAAGCATCCAAAACTGTGTTTATTTGTTTAACAATCTTGGTTAATTGGAACCTTCCTTTTTGAATTTTGTTATTGTCAAAAAAAAAACAAAAGATGATGTCTAGAGTACCTTTTTTCAGACCTTGGTTTCAGATGAAACTGGGCAAAATGACAAAACAGTATATGTTGTAGGCCAAAATTTATTTTCTTTTTTACACATAAGTTAACAAAATTACTTTTGCTTCCAGAAGATTTAAATTTTCAGTATATCATCAGGCTGCAATGAGCTATTATCTCCAATATTACATAATCTGCAGGATATTTTTTTGATCAATCAATCAATTGTGTGTTGAATGTCAAAAATTAGGGAGAAATTCCAATGTGACATCGTTAACATTGCACTCTAGCATCTAAAAATACTCAGTTTGCCGTCACACTGGATGAAGAAAAGCAGAAAATTTGTATGGTTTAGAGGCCGAAGCAATTATTTTACTGTTGATCGACTAACCATTTCAGTTGAAGTACTGCATATAACACTGTCTTTCCTAAATAGCACAAGTACAGCAATTAGAGAAGACACCTTTATTTTCATAGACTATTTAAATTTGATAATAGTGACCACCTTGTGGTTTTGTTTGATTTTCAACTGGATTTAATAAATGAATATTTTTTCAAAACTGAGCTTTTTTTGTAATAAATCTTCAAGTACACTTCAATCTAGTCAGTCTAGTTTTTCTTAATTCATTTCATCTCTCTGCTTTTGAAATTAAATTAGTGGTTTTGGAGCTTTGCATGTTGTGTAATAGGTATTAGTTATCATATTAATTAGCATCTGTTTGACACAGTATGGTGGCCAGCTGGGAGCATGAAGGAGGACATGCGGTGTGTGTGTGTGTGTGTGTGTGTGTGTGTGTGTGTGTGTGTGTGTGTGTGTGTGTGTGTGTGTGTGTGTGTGTGTGTGTGTGTGTGTGTGTGTGTGAGGGGTTGCAGGGGGGAAACTCACAGCGTTTGATTTGTTGTGTTGCTAATGTGACACTGATTATACAGGTCAAAGTAAAACAAAGCGGTGAGACGCTGCAATGCTAATATAAACGCTGTGATAACAGGGTTGTCATCACACACACACACACACACACACACACACGCACGCACTCTCAAACATAGATAGACAGATATACCTTTGTGTGAACATATACATGTACATCTACGCATTCTTGTGTCCTTGGGAAACACATGCAGAGACACACCAACTCACTCATGACACACACATTCGCAGGTCATGGAAAAACGACTCACAATGACTTCAACAAACCAAACTGAGCCTTTTTTTTTTGTAAGAGGTAGACTGTTGCCATGGAGAGAAGGGGTTAGTGAATTTGACCTATGCTATCATGCTAGCTTTGGTCCCCGCAGCTGTAATTTCAAATGAGAGAAAAAAATATGTGTTTCTCACTGAATTGATTTATCCCTATGTTTATGAGTAGATAAGTGCAGTGATGCTTAGATGGAGGGTTATTTTCATGGGGTGACTCTTTTGTGTGTATTGTGTTTATCTAGGCCACTGTTGATGTAGGGAGTACTGTAGCTCTTTTTCTTTCTTTGTGTTGATGTGGGTTTTCTGTATGTGTGATTTTGTTTGTGTGTGTGCGCCAATCTGCACCGCAGGTACGGTGAAGGCATGGGAGACATTGTGGTTTATGGAAAGCAGCGCGTGATCAGACTGCCCTGCAGCAGCGACGAAATCAATCACAATAGGAATGGAAAAAAAACTTAAAGTGACTAAATAACATGCGGCGCATTTGTTCTGGTTTAGTCACCACGTCACCCGTTCTTCCATTTAAACTGAGCCAGTCTTGTGGCCTTGGTGCAGCTCGCACTACCTTGAGGCAGTCAGAAGAAAATAAAACTCATTTCATATTTACCTGCAGCAGGTTTACATCGTTTGACACAATTAATCTATTGTGTAGAGTGGTAAAATTATTCAAATATTAATCTCGATCCTGATTTTGGCTTCTCAAGATTCAATGAACATGATCGGCTATAATATTGATGTTTAAAATGTGTGCTCAGCTCATAGAAAACACTGTTGCATATCAAATCAAACGCATTCCCCCTTCTAACAACCAACCTCCACTTTTAAAGAGCTGTCTTGCGGAAATGTGTGCACCCTGCAGCTGCAGCTTATAAAAAACTTTACTGAATTTTCCAACTGCAGACAGCAAAATGAAAAAATCATCAGCTAGGCTTGGGCGGTATGCAATATTTCAGACCTTGATACCTCCCTGAAATTTCACCGTGTTGTACAGTGTATGACGGTGTAAGTGTGCAGCGCTAACTCCCCCTGACATCAAGTGCACTTCTTACGTTCAGCTTTTCGGACTCATAACTACACAATAGAAACCAACAACATCCTTAGAAAAGTAATATTCTCAGCTATTTTCCTCTTTAAACAGAGAAATACAACTGTACACCTTTTGAATTCATCTTTTTCATGGTCGTGTAAGACTGATGAGGCTTTATTGCCTCGTCAACTCATTGTAAGAAACATTTCATTCAAACTCAACAAAAACAAAATAAAATCCACCCAAACCATCTCGGTTACTCTTGCTAGTAATCTAATTAGTAAGACCACTGCTCCAACATCACCATCTCTGGTTTGGTTGAAATAAATCTTTAATTCACCGAGTTATTTGTAAAAAAAAACCCAAAACAAAACATGCAGGTATTCCACATGCTGAACGCTAGCTGTTAACAGTCTTGTAACTTGTCCCTCCATCACTGGGTGTCGCTGTGTCTTCCAGCTCAGCTGCCTGTTCTGCCAGTAGAGACCAGAGATTGAGCTCTGGTGGTGCATGCTGTGCACTACATACAATGAGTTTAATTGAAAGAGGAGTGCCTGTATTTATGACGGTATAAAAAAACATGCCTTTTCTATTGGAAATGACATACAAGATAACCAAAAGCAACTAGGTTGTCATTAACAATAAAACTTCAAGCTACATGGCAAACATGGCTACATGGCAGATACATAAATGTGAAAGACCAACAAACATTTTCATTAACGTTATTTCAATTAGTATAAAAATTAGTACATTAGCAGGAATGTAGCACAAAATGCAATTAAGAAGTGTTTTGTACATTTAAATGTAAAAGTACAAAAAAATAATAATGATAATCAAGATTATCATTTTTGCCATAATTGTGCAGCCCTACTATTGTGTCAAGCAGAATAGAGTGTATGTGGCTGCAACATATGGAAGAGGACAAGAGAGCAAATAGGGAGCCAAGATATGGTCGTCTGTCTGGGTTTTGGGGTAATTTGCTGGGGCGGGTGTGAATGTTAGTTGAGATGGGCGGGGATGTGTCAATCATGTGTCTGACAGGGCCTTGTATAGGTTGTCATGTTGCCCGGCAGCCGAGGCAGAGGAGCCACGGACCTGGGGGCCACTCAGGGGTCACTGTCTGCCCTAAACGGTCCCCTCAACAGCACGGGGTGCAGATAGGCGAAGCGTTGCTGCGACGAGGTCAGCACAGGGGTGATCCAATTCTCCGTATTTGGGCGTTGGGAGATTGTGTGCTCACCTCTGTCAACTCCTGCGCATACAGGTCAGCAAAAATAAAATAGGAGAGTCACTACAGCGGAGACGAGGGTCGACGTGGGAGAGAGTACAACCTCTCTGTGTGTGTGTGTGTGTGTGTGTGTGTGTGTGTGTGTGTGTGTGTGTGTGTGTGTGTGTGAGAATGTATGTATAATACACCAAACAAGGTTGTGTCTCCTCCATCATTTCTCCAGTTGTCTGCACAGGCAATGTACTGGACACCAACGTGCCTCTTAGTTCTCAGTTGACCCTTAAAGGCCCCAGCGGGGAAACCGAGGGGGTGACTTTGGTCCTGCCGCCTGGGAGACTTCCATATTCATTGTTTTCTTCTTTTTCACTCTTTATATACCTGTTATCTCTCTTTCATTGTCCATCTGTACTTCTCTTTCTACCATGTACTCTCAATTTTTCTTTCAACTTTCCTCCCCAGGGACACTTCTCACCTTGCTTCAATGTACTGAGGATGTTTACGCTGGTTGGAGTTAGGTATTCTGTCCTCACTGGAGTATAATACAAATCAATCCTGCGCAAATTCTTTTGGTAAAGTCAGCAAAGTGCGGACTGTGGAGGTGAAGGTTTGTGACCAGTTTGTGATTAAAAGCTTGTTTGTTGCACCAGTTAAGGGACATAGAAGTATGGAGTCCTTAAATCCAATTATTAGGGGCACAATATGACTATTACTGAGGACTTGCACACAACAAATGGGCATGTCATATCACAGAGCCCGTTCCCTCTGTGTGTGTGTGTGTGTGTGTGTGTGTGTGTGTGTGTGTGTGTGTGTGCGCGTGTGTGTGTGTGTCATGAGAACCACTGGGAACTACCATCTGGTGGTGAAGGACAGTAGACCGTTGGGGCTGTGATGCCCTACCCTTGTCAGTGGCAGCTGTGTGTGTGTGTGTGTGTGTGTGTGTGTGTGTGTGTGTGTGTCTGTTGTGAATGTGTATGCACAACACATGCCCGTGTGTGAGTGTGTGTGCTCACTGATTACAACCATCATGGATGTCACAGTATGATCAGACCAGTAACTGTCATCATGTGTTGACACATCTAGTTACTAACTGATCTGTTTCTGCCTCCTGCGGTTCTGCCGCAGTGAACCTTTGACTGACTCACACAGTAATGGCTGTTAAGCTCCGATAACTTGATGTTACACTTATGTGTCGCACTCAATCTATTTGAACAAAAAAAAAGTGGGGCGCCTGGTGGCTCAGCGGTTAGAGCAGGCGCCCCATGTATGGAGGCTGTGTCCTTGCCGCAGCTGCCGTGGGTTCAATTCTAGCCTCAGCCCTTTACTGCATGTCGCCCCCTCTCTCTCCCCCTTTCACCTATCAATTAAAGGCAAAAATGCCCTAAAAAATATCTTAAGAAAAAAAAAATCTTGATTAATTGATTCATGGGGTTGTTTAGAAACAACCCAAATCACCAGGGTAAATGTTGGCATTGGCATATGTATGATTTGTTTGTTTTATGTAGCGGTTATTTTGATTCGGGGTCCACCGATATTGGTGTTTCAGGGCCGATTATTAGTAGTGAGTGAGAATCAATGAATAAATAAAAATAGCTCCCTAAAGTTTACCATCAATAAGGCAAAGGAAAGCTACAAATCCTAACCACTGGAAAAACCTCAAAAATGACACTTTTGCTTAAAAAATGTCAGAAACAATTAATTGGTTATCAAAGAAGCTGACAACAATCTGCCACTCCAGCAATTGATTAATCGACTCATTGTTTCAGCTGGCTGTCTGTCTTTATATTTAGTGGCACAATGCCAGTCTAATGGGTAGTCCTGTTTGAAGTGAATAACCAAAAGATGACCTCCACGGCTGAAGCCAATGCATATGTGTCTAATGGCCACTTGAGGCTGTCTCCCAGACAGGGTTAATCCCCATAGACCACCATGATAAAAAACACAACTTTACAGCAGAAATAAACATGTTTACAGTTTAGTACAAAGAGCGATTTTGGTCGCTGTAACAGGGCTGCTCGATAATGGCAAAAATAATAATCCGGATTATTTTGATGGATATTGAAATCACAAATATTTAATTATTATTTAACATGATTACTCTTTTGCCTTTAGAAGATTGTGCATGTTATTGAACATTAACCTCAGAACAATGGATGTCCTTTTACTTTAAATACAAGTGAACTGAAAAACAATGAAAGCTTTGTGGCGCAGCTGTGACTGTGTAACACACATTACTGTAGTTTATTCACATTCACATAATAATAAAACCTAACCCAAATAATATAATGTAGCAATACACAACAGTTACTGTATCAATAACAGCAAAATACATTTTGAATTGGGATCAATGATTGTTTCATTGCCGGACTCGAGGCTTCGAAACAGGAGTCCACAAACCAGTGGGTGACACAGTAGCTACGTTGATTATTTTATACAGTGCATGTAAATAACATGAGGATTAGAACTGAAACAATCAGGTGAATAGTCAATAGTTGATGGACAGAAAAGTAATCAGCAACTACTTTGATAAATGATCAGTCTCTCAAGTCATTTTTTTAAGCAATTATATTCTTCACACTTTTCTCTATTTGCAAACACTTTGTGGACTGAGCTTAATGAATCAAGAAAATAATCATTTTGTTAGCTGCAGCCCTTGTAAGGATTGCCCCTTTTCTGTGAAGTAGTAGATTATGTGACTACCACTTATTTGTAACTTGAAAACTTAACTGATGGTTAAGCTGAAGCAGGAAAAAAAACATTTCAAGGCTAGGATGAGCAAACCGGCCCACATCTAAATGTACATCTATCTATATTTCAGTGGAAAGCCAACGCTCAAGGTCGGCGCTTGCATGGACACACCTTTGCAGTTACATTACCACAATAGTGTAGCCTGAGCGGATAAAATGTTTACTTTACTGGTGAACCTCAAACAAGGTTAAAATAAACATTCAGTGGGCTTAAACACAGCAAATAGAGTGGTTTTTTAAAGAGCTTTAGGCAGTTGTAATTAAAACAAAAAATCAATATTCCTGGCATGAGTAGGGAAATAAACCTGGATCATTTGATTTGAAAGTAAATACTAAATAAACTCATCCATCACTCCAATCACCCTTACTTTTGACTGCATGATTTCAATCAGTCGAGCACATAAAGAAGAAAAGATGACTGGATTTCCAACATTAGGCTAAAGATGTAAACAACTAACGATTTGGAAATGTATATTATAAGTTAATTTAGCAATAATATGAGCTTTTCTATGATCCAAGCTTGAGGCATTTGTCAACTTTTCAAATCTAACTGAACCCGCTAAGTGTCTCTTCTTCCCCTTCATCTCTTCTTATTCATGATCCCCCTCCACTGCCCCCCCCCCCCCACTCCAATCCCAAGGGCAAGCCAAAGGCTGACAGCTTTGTTTGTGTTCTCCACTAAGTGATTTTTAATCAACTGGTCTGCATGAGTCCTCCCAAGGGCCGGAGCAGCAGAGGCTGTGAGAGATTGAGCTGAGGGCTGGTGGATGGCTGGCGGCAGATAGTAGAGGTGAGAAGAGTAGTAGAACGTCCACAGGAAGCTGCCTGATTTTTAAAAAACGCTCTTTGTGTGTCCATCCTAGCATTTTCAGGATGTTGTCGGGAAGTCCATTATAAAATGCTTTAAAAAAGTCTAAACCTCTTCCTTTTCTCCCTTTTGGCTCGCTCTATTTTAAACTTTGTTTAATATTGCCACTCATTATTTTATTCTTATTTACATGTTTCTGTGCTGCCCTCACTTTGTTTTAGGTACAGCAATACTTTCAGTAAAGGTTAAAGACAGTGGTTTACCTTTGAGGTTTTCACTAGAAGCGACTGTTAAACTGCAAAAACAGTGTAAGACAGCAAATCCAATACTGATTAAGAATCAGAAAAAAGCTAATATACCATAAACATGAGTTTGTTAGATCCTGACATTAAAATCAAAAATTGAATCATGACACCTGCAGTACATAAAGATAATGCTTTAACAAGGGCATTTGAAGAGTAGATTAAAAAAAAAAATGACATTATGGTGGATGTTAAAATGTGATTTCTTTCTTCTTTTTTCCCCAAAATCTTTTTTTTTCCCAAATAGGACAGTTAAAAGAAAAGTTAAAAAAAAAAAAAAGACAGTAATAATTGGTCAATCCAGTAATGTTTAAATAAATGTGTCAGTAGCAAGTGAAATAAAGAGCAATACAAAACCTAGACAGGACTAAGACAAGACAGATACCACAAATCAAATCATTAGCCAGATCAAAACAAACCATGATTAAAAAAAAACGTAGTAAAAAAACAAAAACAGAAAAATATAAGTATATGTTCAAGTTGATGAAAGTAGCATTACATATTGAAACATAATATAATGGTTGTGGGTTGATTGACTGCCTGTCACACCACAATTTAATGTCCCTAAAATACACGATTAATCATAGGATTTCTTCACATCAAAAATGTTTTTTTTTACACTGTTTCTGTGTCCAGGGTTTTTTGGGTGGGCCTTAAAGCATGCTCAATGATCACTGGAGCCATCCATAACATAACCCCTCCCATACTACATTAATACTTGGTTACTACCAAAGTCAGAGCATGTGGCACAAGTGTTGCTTCATTCGTCCACTGTGTGAGCATCAAGTTTGCTGTCTTAGCTCTTTCAGGCTTATAAAAACATTTTAACATCTCTACAGTCGCTTAATCACAGGCAAAATAACAGTAACCAACGTACCTTTCAGTCTCACAACCCGAATCAGCTACCTGTCCCGCTGGCAGTTACTGCTTACTGCTGTGGGTGTTTGCTTTGTGCTTACGTTAGCAGCTGAATGAGAGTCGCTGTGCAGCAGCACTCGTTGTTTAGTTGGACAGGTGTGCGCTGTTCACGCTGTAGACTGTGTGTGCTACTGGGTCAGCTGCTAACAAAAGTCTGTGGCCGGCTCAGTGCCTCGTTCTACGTCTCAGGGGTGGTGGAATAAGAGTTTGTCGCTTCGCAGCAGCTTGATCTTCATTTCAGCTCCTTCATCTGATTTCTTCAGGATTTTAAAACTTAATTTTAGATATTTGCCAATGTTTTTAATCACTTAAATTTGGCTTGGGGCTTGATAATACATTTTTCTGTGGTCTGACAAACTCATTACACATTTTATGTTTGCTTTCCCCGAACTTGCTGTGGAACTTTGACAATTTCTACAGGCAACAGGATGTTCACCCGACACTGTTGGTTGTTAGCGTGTGTTCAGACAGGAAGCAAAGCAGCTTTTGCCTTGTACATGTCAATTGCATAAATTTGACCATTTCTAGTCCCCCAAAAAGCCAATGTACAAACTGTACAGGTATTAGTTTGCCTGAAATCAGAAAGACCTGTCAGCTAGTCGCTCTTTGTTTACTTCTTCTGTTCAGTCCACTCCAAATTTCCCTAACCACTATAGACAAAAAATCTAATGACATTTTAGGTCCACACTTACCATGCCAACATGAGTCTGGCTTTCAAGAGTGCAGTGGAGCAAAGTAAAACGAACTATGATGTAAAGCGAAATTTAAAAAAAATTGTTGATTCAGACAAATCTCATCAGCAGGGTCTGTGTTGTCCAAAGTGCTTGCCATTGTTGTTGTTATTATGACACCTCAGTGTTTCTGAGACAAAATTCTTCTTGTTGTTTCCTACAGCTACCTGCAGCTCTGAGATTTTAGTCCAATCACAGTTTTATTCCTGCAAAGTCATCTTACAAAATTAACATTGATACAGCTTACCAACAACACCTGTAATTAGTGATCAGCTGTAAAACATCAAAAATGAGTGAAAATAAAAGTGCGCAGACTTCTGTTATTGTTTCTAAAAATGCTCAGTTGTCCTGGTTCAAAAGCTGCTGTCATTTTAATATTTATCCACTCTTCATTTCCGAAAAGCTTAGATTTTGAGAAGAAATACTGCAGCTTAATGTGCATGTGCAGTGTTAAAAAAAAAGATGAGCTTTGAAATGTATCTTTCTTAGTGTGGATGCAGGTAAAACACAGGAGGGTGATGGGGGAGGATGGTGCAGACCTGAGACAAACATGGTGCTTTAAGAAATGGCGATGGATTTATTTTTTTCCAGTTTTCTTTTTCTTTATTACAATACTTTCTATGGAGGACATTGTGGACTGGAGATGCATGTTCAGAGAGAACAGCATGTCAGGTAGCTGTTTCTGTCGTCAAAGAATCACTTTTTTTTACCTACCTGTCAGTAGTCCCAGTTAGGATTGGACCATGGCATTCATGGCATATCTCTGCTTGTTTGAGGCCATTGCAGGAGATTTTGCAAAGCGGTGATTTGATTTGTCAGGTATTATCTGAAAACATTTACATCTGAAAAAGGAGCGTGTCATAATATACTGTCTATGGCTAATAGTGCTGTAAAATGATAGATGATTTTATCCACATTACCATCCCCTTGTCACAATCATGAACATGTCAGTTTAAAGTGTATTATACAGAGATTTCCCCACCACTCAGCTGACATTTCAAACCACGTGGTGCGGTGTAATGTTGCAGGGAGTGTGCACTGATGGATTGTCGTCTGGCGGCTGTCAAAGTGGAGGCGTTGCGTCTATGATGCTACTTATTAGGGGATGGGATTAGTCTACTGATTATTTATGTTGTTATTTATGTGGTAATCCACAGACAGAGCAGCGACAGAGATTATCACCTTATCAGCAGATGATACATGCAACACAATGCATACAGCCCTCTCTCGCATCTCTGTATAGTAAATGGTATAGGGAGACTATTGTGAACAAAATGAAAACAGAAGTTGAATGATCTATAGGAGTTAAAGATCTGTTTCTCTGCACGTATTTTGCTTTATGGCGACCACAGTGGCATTTAAAGCCCTTAAAGTTCTGTATGAATATCATGTTACAAGCCCTGCAGGACAGATAGTAGGGACGAATGACAACACTTACCGTCTCTCAGCGGATGAATCAGTTAGCCCACACACGCAAAGAGAAAGAGGCCATGGGCTGAGGTCTGTATTCAGTCTTTTTAACTCATCTTATTTTATTCAATCTACCCTGAATGAGTCAAGGTCTCAGGCCTGCAGAGAAACGGAGAGAGCGCGGGTCGAGTGTTATAGTCTTGAAGCATAACGGAGTTGGGAGGGGGTTCTCATAAGAGCTGTACTTGTGTTTTTTCATTGTTAAACAGCCTTCAGGGAGAATGGCAGCTACAACCAGTATTACCAATCAGGCCCTTAAATTAAAGGTGGAGATGAGGAGTGATGGGGAAGCTGCTTCTATAAAAATGTGATTTTGCATCCTTGCATCGCCTCTTGCACCCTTTCTCACATCTTCCTCTTAAAGCCTCCCACAGACTGGGAGATTTTTGTAATCTTACAAGTTTAGTGCAAGCAACACTTTGCAACATGGATCCTTATAAACTTGGGTACAACATCAAGTTTTATGTTTGCAGACTGTACGATGACATCACCTACGGAATTGCTGGCTATGACATACGTCCACCGATGTCAATGCGCAAGAACAAAATGTCATCAAAGTGCGTCATCCATCTACGCCGCTGTAATTGTAAGAGCAAAATATAAACAAACAAATTGAGTCCTCGCTTTAGTGGCATTTATGTGTGTTGAACAAAGTCTGAAGAAGAGGAGGAGAATGTGGACGCAGTTGTGGCTGGCGAAAAAAAGGCCAACTTGGCATGCCAATTTTTGCAACTAGAGCTTGATGTGTGTATCAGCATATGCTAGCATATAGCAGTGTGGCGCAGATCGGTGCTTCATTTCATGCTGCATTTCTATTGGTTGTTAGTAGATGTAGGTTGTAACAGCACTCACAGTGTGATGGTCATCCCAAATTTCTGACACTGTCAGAATTTTATCCCAGGCTGTCTTTGATTGCTTGACCGGGACAACGGCCATCTTTAAACCTCTCTGACTATGCAATGTACCACCGTTTTAGGGCCACGACCAAAGCTATCGCCACATTTCTTTCACAATGGTCATCTTTTGTCTGGGACAGCCCAAAAGCGCACGTCGATACCGTGCTGGTGATCGCATCAGTTTCTCACATTTGGATGGGGAAATGAGATTAGTGGCTCAACTTTAGCACCCACAGATGATGGCGTAGGATGCACTGAATGCATCTAACATCCTATACACACACCAGTACACCCGCTCAGCTGTTTGCTATCCCGAGTGTCTGGTCTCGTTCCCTCTCTCTGCTCTGCAGAAGCAGCTGCGGAGGAGCAGAGATAACTCTTAACTTTGTTTTGACACTTTTGATTAAGGACCATTGAAGGAACACCTGTATGGCGGGAGGGAACAATGCGCTGAGCCCGTAGAGAGATTGATTTTGTGCATTAGAGAAGCAGCCTTTGTCTAAAGCCACGAGGCCCTTTGTTATGCTAACCAGCCGTGGAAGATTTCCAATTCAATTTCACCTGAACGCTGGTCAGCAGCACGCTCCATTGTATGGCGTCCCTCGGGCCCCGGCAGCCCCCCCACCACCGCTGCCACCGCTGCCTCTCCCCTGTCGTCTCTCAAACTGCAATTTAGCCGCCGTGGAGGATGTGTGTGTGTGAGTTAGGGTGTGTGTGTACGTCGGAGGGGGGGGACTGTGGCCTAGATTGACAGCCGACTGGATACTCTTGCCACAATATTCGCTGCATCCCGTCCTTGTGTGTGCAGTGGGCCGCGGAGAGGATCACAGTGAAATGAGATGATATTAATTATCCTAATCCTGATAGCTCTCTCTGGAACTCCGCTTCCACTCATCGGTCTCAGGAGAGGACTTGGATGGTCAGACAGAGAGAATGTCAGAGAAATGAAATGAAAGCCGACAAATTCAGTAGAGAATACTCTCAACAAAAACACTGCTCACTGAATAAGGTAGATTTGCTGCTCTGTCTGTCTTTCGCTTTTCTTTTCACAATTTCACGGCCGCTTAATTGTCCTTCTATTTCTAATATTTCTCTCTCATCTTGTAATTGAGAGTTCTTTTATGCCTCGTTGAATATCTTAATTTGAAAAATAAAAAAAGAACAAAAATAGTAAAAATACCAAATAACCAGTTTTTCCTATTTGTAAAAATGGATATTCTCAACTTTCTTCTACTTTGACTAAGTAAAGCATAAACACTCTGGTGCACAATCCTGCATGCACACAGCATCTTGAAATTATTATTTATATATTGCCAAATTTATTTTCTGATAAAACTAAAGGAGTCGCCTTTTTTAATTGAATATGTCTGCGAAAGAGCACATGATAATTGAACCAGAGGGGAAAGGCAGGCTGCATGAATAGGCCTGTATTACACAGAGATTTGTATTAAGATCAAGTCTCTACAGTGATGAAATAACACAATGCTCAGCTGCAACCATTTACTCCCATACATGCATTAAGAGAAACTTCTTAACTCGCTCATTATGCTTGATGATTGTATTATTTTAGTGGCGTCACACTCCAGTAGGCTGGGTTTGATAACATGACTCTCAGAGCTCACAGTCATTAATTAGTTTTTTTCTTCTTCTGTCCTCAAAGAAGCTGCTTGGTTTTGCCGAGTGAAATGCAACTTAAAGATTCTTTCAACTTTCAGTTAATGCATCTGCGTGAGAGCTCATGTATAGATACCTCCTGCTTTCTCTGTCTGCTCTGTATTTGAGTGCATTGTACACAGCGGGGAGTCTCGCTCTCCTGTGCACAATTTCTTTGTAGTTACCATTCATATTTCAGCAGTCACACACACTGTTGTTTGTGCAGTTTATTTCACCACGTTTCGAATTAATTGATTTGTCGTTTATCTGTGTGTTTGCATGGTTGTTTTCGATTCTGATAGTTCTTTGTTCCGTAATGCAGCACATCAACACAAATGTGCACACAGAAAGGCCTAATCCTGGCCTGAAGTGGAGGTACAGTATATTTAGAGCGTTTTTGATTGTGAAGGTTGTTATTATTGAATTTGAGTGACGATCACGGTCGTTTGATCATGAATCAATGCCTCGCTGTTTGTCGCGATGTGCTCGAGGGGACACAGAAGTGTAGAAATTGTTTCATGGGGCATTTTTGTGTTTCTTGATCTTTGAGGGGCTCTTGTCTTCTCTCTTGAGCTCGCCCTGTAGCCTGATGAGACCCCTGCAGGCAGTAAACTCACCCCCCCCCCCTCACTCTTACTCACTCACACCCTGAAACCACTGCACCAGACGAAGTGAAGTGAGGAGAATAGCTGTTTACCCCTTGCGCCTGAGGTATCAGTGCCAGCATAGAGTGGCACATCTCCCCCCTCCCAACCCCCCCCCACACCCTTCAATAGGCTTGTGAAGTGGTGAAGTATATTTTTGTTCTCGTGTTTTTACACCAATTTTAATTCCACAGCTGCATATCTGAGAAGCAGGATTTCCTTGGTTAGCTTCCCAGATTTTCTTTCTCTCCATCGTGCTATTTCCCTCCCTTATATCCTCCCTCTCCCTCACCCACCCCGTCTCCTTCTCCGAGCCCTACAATCCCTAACCTCTCTGTGTCTCTCTTCCCTACAACACCCCCCCTCCCTCTCCCACCCCCTTCCGTTGCCTGGGGGCTGATTATTTTAGTGGAAATACCGCCATCGTGTATCCCTGCCAGATTCTGCCAACCCAAGCTTCTGCCACCCCACCCCTCCCTCCCCGCCCCCATACCCACATCCCTCCACTTAGAATAACCAATCTGATGATGTGACAGTTTCTTTCTCCCCGTAGAAAATCTGCCTCTAACCCTTTTTCTCTCCCTCTTGCGTTTTGGATTCCAGCGTTGTTTGACATGTTATGGAAGGGTTTCAGCTTCCCACCTCCGCAATCCTTATTCTATCCCAGGGAAGCGGTTGGCATGGGAATCTAAGTTGGCAAAGAGGGCAGGGGAGGAGGTGGTGGTGGAGGGGAGGGGGGGGGGGGGGTGGGGGGGTGATATTTAAAAAAAAAAAAAATCTTTTAAAAACACACTCCATTTCTGTGTAGTTTTCCCCACTCAAATATTTGTTTTTACAGCCGTGCGTCTGATTTAAACTTCATTCTAGCTTTCTTTTTCATGTTTTTTGAATTTGTTGTTCAACTTCACACGAAGTTGTGATCATTTCCATGTCTCTGAGTGCGTGCATGTATTTGCTTTCGTGTCATGTAACTATGCCAGCGGTCTTTGGTCCTTAGGTCGATGGTCATCAGTTGCCATGGCGCTGGCAGAAGGAGAAATCGGGTCCGGTTACAAAGCTTTGATGAGCGAGACATGAAAGCCTCTTTCTTCACAACACCGAGAACCTTAAGAGTTGTAACTCTAAGTTTGCAGACACGTAGCTGTGTGAGGTGACTAAAGGCTCACACACTGAAGCCAATCACACACTTAACGCCAGATTCAACCTTTAACATTTCCATTTGCCGACCGGTGTGATGGTGGCCGTGAACTAATTTTTTGTCATCAGCTTCATTGTCACACAATCATATAGTTAGAATTTCCCAATTATGATTCACTTATGTTGGTTTAAGGTATTTTAGGCACAGGGTGAGCCTGGAAGAGGTTAATCAACGCTCTCTTGTTACATTGTCTCAGTTAATGTATTGCCCAAAAGTGCTCTCTCTCCCTCTCTCTCTCTCCGTCTCCCTCTCTCCGTCTGTTTTTCACAATGGCTCAGCCTTGGTGGGATCTGGCCGCCTACAGATAACTGCAGTCTTTGTGCAACCCATTCTAAGCAGATACATACTGTACCATTCAGACAGGGTTAGGTTATTTATTTGTCCATTCTGATCATTTACATGCATTTCCATCATATGTCCATAAACTGATATGTTTATTCAGTCACAAATCTGTGTGGTTTTACATTCCACATAAAGCACATAAAAGTGATCATACAGAGGCTTCAAATGTAAAATAGCAGTAATTTAATCTTAATCAACGGCTTGCTACATGTCCAATCTGCAAAATGCAAATCGGCCACATATGCGTTGCATCGCGGCTCGTATTAACATGTATGGGAGAGGAGATGGGTGCAGATAGCCCATCTATGCCGAGTTGTTTATCAATGTGCAGTTCTTCTCGGCATGCAGAGCAGCCTGGCGGCCCCCAGCGTGAGGCTGAGCAGGCAGAGCTGTCATTGTTTAACGCCTCCCCTGATTAGTTTACTCTCGCCTGATTAGAAATTAATTAAAATGATGACACAGATCCCAGCAGAGGAGAAGGGAGGAGGTGGAGGAAAATGAGGGATATGCACAGAAAGGGGGGAGATGAGGTGAAAAGAGGGTTAGTGGTTTGTTGGTGACGTCCATTGGGAAGGGGTGATGTTAAGTCAGGGAGCTTTTAGCAGGAGAGTGTGCAGTAGGGAGGGATTTGGTGTGGAGTGTGTGGCAGGCATGAGGGGTAAGTGTTTAGGGGCAGCGGGGGGGTGGCGTGCAGGGAGTGGTGCTCTGGCGGGGGACAAACATGGCTTAATGAGTGACTCTTGTCGCAATCAGAACATCGTTTCCTCATGCATTCTAATGAGCTGGATGTTGCAGAGGAGATCGGTTCACGCTCTAATTTATTCAATATATTTTGTGTATTCACCCTGTTTATTTAATAACAGGGACCGTGCACATTAATCAACATCTCAGCCATCATCACATTAGCGCAAAATATTCCACAGTGAGTTTTCGCTCTGTTCTGCTGCCCCGGTCATGTCACAGCTCCTCAGGACAACATTGTGCCGCCGGTATCTGCTTCTTGGTTATTGCATCTGTAGACATGGTGAGTGTTGCCGTGCAAGTCAGAACAAAAGCTTTGAGTATTACATCGAGGCCTGATAACATCGCGGGTTGAGCAAATATCAGTGTTGTAAACATTTGAGTGTGTGGCTGAGGCTTACATGTCACCCATGGATGAGCCTGTAATTCTCTCTGCTAATAATTCTCCCTGGAGTCCCGCCCCTGTTATCCCACCACAGCCTGTTTGTTGCTTTTCCATTTCTCTCCCTCTATCATTCAGTATGTTTATATGCACAAATAGTCTGTTTTTTGCCCTTATTCTGAAAAGAATTCCTACCAAGCTGTACATGTCAAATTAAAGTGAGTATTCCTCTAACAGTCCTGTTTACATGCAGCCGTACTTACTCCGATTAATGCGCCCTAACATGTAGTTTATCATGTCAAAATATGGAGAAGTAGACCAGCTTGTCATTTTGCTTCTTTGCAACAAAATAGGATTTTTTTCATATTTTCCTAGCAGTGGCAGACTTGTTGGAATCTCTTTCCTCCCTTAACCTTCTTGAAAAGGTCGGTGCTGCAATATTTGTGCATATCCAAAAAACTGTTGATATCCAAGTCTTCGTACAGTTTAAAAGTAGGTGTTTCTTTCTCCTTCTGACCAGAAATGTGGCATTTTCTGCAAACTGTTTGTGAAATGGTTTCTGTACAACGTATCCATGACTATGCACAGAGGCAACTGTAAACAAACAGCAGTTAGTGTGTTGCAAATTGCAGTGAAGACTCCAGTTGAGACAGATATTCCAAATTGGCTGTATACATGCCCAAATAATGTTCCTAAAAGCTGAATAATACCAGTGTATGCCACGTCTTAATCAGAAAATGCAAATTTAGGAAACGGCCTCATTCTGAATACTTCAATGGACAATGCTTTTTATGTGATCCACATCAAATTCAGAATATTGTCATATTCATAATAAAGTTTATTTCTCTTAGCAACAAACTTTTGATCACTAACCTCTGCTTTTTCCAACCTTTGCTCATCATTTTGTCCACTGCACTGCTGTGTCTTCTCTTTTCCATCTTCTTTTTCTCCTTTGGCCTCCGTTTACCCATGTCATAATGCAATCAAAGGGTTGAAAAAGGTAGCGCATGAGGCCATGGGTGCGCCAGTGTGTGTGCGAGGGGGGTCGTGTGGTGCAGAGACTAGTGGGTTTCCCATAGCGATGAGGGCCCGTGGTTCTCCTGGTAACCTAATTGGCATGTGTTTCCTGGCAGGTCTTATTGTGGCCTCTCCTAATCACTGTCCCCAGCCCTAACAAGAGCGACCTACAGTATTGCTGCTGCACTGAAGGAGCATGTCTTTTGTTGTTTTATTTCTTTCTCTTTCTTCCTCTTGTCTGTCCTCATCCCCCTCGTCCTAACAGAGGGACTCGTTGAGACGGCCTGATTACCACAGTCAGATCCAGAGTGTGTGCGCACATGCATGTGTATCTGAATGAGCTTTCCCCCACTATAAAACCAGTCGGTTTATCGAGGCAGACTCCTGCCCAACTGAGCATGTAAACCCTAATTGGGAAATGCTTTAAATAATTTCTAATTAGTACAAGTGTGGTAATAATTGGCTGGGTAATCTGAGGATTAATTAGCAGTGTTGTGTACGCGTGTGTGTGAGTGAGTGACTGTGAATGAGTGCATGCATGTGTGTTCGGTGAGTACGTGTGTGTGGGTCAGTGCGTGCGTGTGTGTGTGTGTCTGCGCTCGCGGACACACTCAGTCGGGCCTGGACGAGCGGTTGAATAGACCCCAGGTTTGCAGCTTGCTAATGGAATCCTGCCCACTCAAGGAGGTCTGTGGAGGAGGGAGGCCAAGACAGAAGCAGCTTTGTTGGCCAAGTTGTACTGTGGGTGGCCCCCCTGCCTGCAGACCCTCATTTGTATCACGGTGGGCATCCACCCCCTCTCTTATGACCCCCACCTTATTTAACAGCTAACCTCGCCTCCACCTCCCCTTCACCTCGCCCAGCCATCCCAGCTCCAGCCCCCCCTCGTCGTGCACACTGCTCTCATCTTCTTTCTTTGGCTAAATGACACTTTTTATTTTCTTTGACCCAATATGCTCCCAAGCCCGGCTGCTGCCCCCCCACCCTCTCCCTGTTTTTACCTCAATGTATTCTTCTCCCACTTTCTCCTCTCCAGCCATGTTCACCCTCTTCTACCCACCTCCACATTTCCCTCTTCCCATCTTCCTGTGAAGAGAGGGTGAGTTAGTGCTGGGCTCTTGAGTTGTGTACTTCCACCTGGTCTACCCTCTAATTACTGCATCCTTTCTTTTGAAAGAATAAATGGAGGAAAAAAGGAAGGAAATGAAGAGCAAGAAGAGTACAACCACTTGTTGCTCCAAGCATTGCTTTTATAACACTCCCCACTGAATTGCCGCCATTGAGCGACGGGAACATGAGCTTTTATGGATTCATTGGATTAAGAATTTATAGTTGCAAAAAAGCTTTACTTTGAAAAACATTTCAAGCTCTGTATCAAGAAGGATCTCATTGTCATCCCCATTCCCCTTCATATTATATTAAGTCTCCACTCGTAACTTACTGGAAGTTTTTTTCCATCCGCCTTTATCTCAGCACAGACATTGTAAATCACTCTCCCTCCCGCTCTGTCACCTCCTGCCTCCCTTCTCTCACTGTCTCTCTGTGTGACAGATGGCTGTCAAGGCCACACAAATGGGAAGCAGTAAGCAAGTAAACAAACAAGCCGGGATCAATATGGGGGACTAATTGAACAATGACACAAACAATTTTGCTGATGCCTGCTCTTAGTCATTTGTTGGTCTATATGGCTCTCGCCAAGCTTGAAAAGTACGGCTGGCAGGCAAGGCCGTTTTGAATCAAATATGTGTTAGTAGCTACAAAGCAGAGTCACTCACAAATAATGCAATTCATAATACTAATTCATACATTATTACTAATTTATGGAAAAGAAGAGGAATACAATCACATATCAGAAAAGGATTTATTGCCAAGTAAGGTTTCACTTTCAAGGAATTTGTTTGTTTGTTTTTTTGTGGGGTTTTTGTGCATTCATCAAACACAAACATATTACCAAGAATAAGAGGACAAGTATTGCACACTCAAGAACATGAGTAAAGATTTAAAAAATTACAATAAAAATATGAAGATAATTTTAACAAGTATTATTAAATAACAGATATGAACAATTTTTCTTATCTTTCTGTTCATGTTTTAGCTTTTTTTTCCAATTTCACAGGTGTGATTTGACTTGTTTTGCTACCAATGTTCCCATTATTCTGAATATGACAATATTCTAAATTTTATGCTGGTCATGTTAAAGACATATTCCACTTAAATATTACGAATTTGGCAGTTTTCCAAATTAAACATTATCCAAATAAGACTTGCAGGATTTGTAGGTAGTATTTAGGTTTTATGAGCATTATTTGGGCGTGTATATAGGCAATTTTGAACATGTGTCTCATTTGCAGATTTTACTTCAGTTTGCAACACACAGCCTCTCGTCTCTTTACAGTTGGCTCTGTGCGTTGTCATGGTTGCATTGTACACAAACCAACTCGCCAACAGTTTGCAAGGCCGGGGTAGAGATGCAGAAAATTCCTCAATTCTGGTCGGAAGGAGATAAAAACCTGCTTTTAAACTTAATGAAAGACTTAAACATCAACAGGTTTTTGGATATGCACAAATAATGCAGCAAGAAGGTGAAAGAAGGAAAGAGGGAGTCTGTTTTTGATGCAAAGAAGCTAAATGACAAGTGGCCCCAGCTGTTCTACTTTTGCATATATTGACATGATAAACTAAATGTTAGGGCATGTTAATCAGAGTATGCACAGCTACATGTAAACGGGATTGTTAGTGGAATATTCACTTTGATTAGACATGTACGGCTTAGTAGGAATTTTGTCTTATCGGGAATAAGGGCAAAAACTGGACAATTTGTGCATGTAAACATACCCAATGACAGATCAGACTAAAAAATGGAAAAGGCACACAATACACATGATTTTTTTCTTGAGAAACTATTTTTGAGAGGTGCTGATTTTACTGCTCTTATTTCTGTCCTAAACTTGGCATCTCCTGCGTCTTACGGTGCTTTTTTGTGTTTCTGTGACTGATAACTCACAGTTTTGGCTAATTGTGCTTAAAGGTGCTTATCACTACTTCCTCACTAATCTGGTTAGTGAGATACATTTACAAAGGTTGGAGATTTATTATGGCAGAACCTCCCTCCGATGCCAACACACATATGGGGAGGATGTGGGTTTTAAAACTGTCCCCATTTTCTCAGTGATGTATACTGAAACCATGAGGCTCGCCCGTGTGCTTGGCCCATTCTGTGACATTTACTGGGCTGGTACAAGGACGTACCCTTTCCCTTCCCCTCCTCTTCCTACCATTCCTCCCAGTTAATCAGACTGGTGTGAAAAGGAGGCTGATAAGCCCATTGTCTGGCTGACAATGTCTTGGTGATAGGCCCGTAGTGGCCAACTGGATGGTGCTCTGTGTCCCCTCTCCTCCTGCATCAACCCATCCCATATTTCTTTGCCCTGAAGCCCTCTGTCTTCACCCCGCCTCTCTCCTCACCCCTTTATCAACCCTTCTTCACCCTTTTCTCAAAACTCTCTTACCCCCCTTCGCCTTTGCCACGGCTGCACCTCTCCCCTCCTGCAGCCCCGTGCTATCCCTCCCTGACCCCTCTCCTCGCTCCCCTCTCTCCTCACCCTGCTCTTTCCTCTTCTCCATTGAGCGGCGCAGAGCCACCAGAGGGAACTCATTAGTGCACTGCTCCCAGGTTAATTGGCTAGCTCAAAGAAAAGGACTGAGAAAGAAGAAATGAATGAGAAGAACACCCACTCCGTCCAGGGAGAAAAGGGAATCGACCTGTGTGTTTCTCACGCTGGCAGCTCCTCTAAACAGTGATGCAGCTGCTGTCAGGCCAGATGTGATCCTCTCCCACTGATTAGTGCTGCAGTCCTGTTAACTGTGCATGCAGAGGGGGCAAGGCCTTGGCCCCTATTGTTGGATTTATCTACCATGGAACTATGCAACAAATCTGTAAGGCGCCCCATGTGACAGGTTCATATTTCTCTAAGAAAGGAAAAACGATAACATCAAGCTGAATTGAAAGTGTTATCCGTCGGCTATCTGGATGAGTCTATGCAGAGATGGCGGCTGTGTGCGTCCATGTGTGCACATGTCCACAGTGTGCTTCAGCAACCCGGAGGGCACAGCTCGGCCCTCCACGTCCTAAGAAACAGAGGGAAATGACTCTTGAGGGAGTGTGTTGTAGGAGTGGTACTTATGACAATACCAGGAGTGTGTGAGTGGAGACTGGAGTGCTGTCCACTCCTTAATTAACCACAACGCTTCCTGTCACCTTGGGCAACCAGCACATGGCGGCCAGAAAACGACTGGCCTCACAATGTCAAAACAACTATAAATAAATCAAGATTTCATAGCTTTCATTCTGGCACGTTGTGGCAAAGTGGTTGAAATCATCATCACCATGATAATGAGCTACTATTGAAATGCATCACTGTAGCAAATATGTGAAATCACCTATAATATAATCAAACTGTGGTCTGCTGTTATGTGTTAAAATTCTTCATGTGTAAGACTTCAATATTTAAATAACAAATGTTAATAACGACAGCTTATTAGGAAATACTCATTTGGACAGCAGAAAATTATTCATAACATGATCAGTAAACTCTCCTGCCCTACAAAGAGTGTAGAACTGAGAAAATTTACTTAAAAGTTGGTTTTGGTGTCCAGGTAAATTAACTGAAAATGTGGCCGTTCAATCTTGAGCTTAAACTTGACCTTTTAAGCATTGTATTTGTTGCTTGTACTTGAATTGATTGATTTAGCAATATGGCACTTTTCCAAGGATGGCATAGCTCATTTTGCACATTGCATAACTGGACATCCTTAATAGTATTAATTTATTTTTAAAGTTTTATTTGTTTCTCTTTTTTTTTTTTCTTTCATTTCAGAGGCAGTTGTATGAATACATTTTACTAATGTTGTGGTGGACTATAGTGCTTCTTCAGTGACTTTTGTACTTTAGGCAAACACAACCAATTATTGTCAACCGGGTTTCCACAGATCCTTAACGTCTGAATTTATTTTATTTAAAAGGGACCGTGTACAGTTTAAAACGTAAATGTTACCATTTAAATCACTGTACCAGGTTATAACTTAGAGCTATTTCACATCTGCAGTCCCTCGGCAGGTCATAACAAACACATAGCACAATGACACGACAGTACAAAGTTGTACAAGAAGAAGAGAAAAAGAAGACACGCAAGACAAATAATACACACAATACACACAATAGCACATGATATAAAGTGATACAAAGAAGAGGACACAAGACAGACAATACATCATAAAATTACGACAAATCATCACTTACAAAACACAGAATAAAATACTACACACTATTAAAAGGCATTAAATTCATTCATCTAAAAATAACACCTTAGTTGGAATTAAAATGTCTTAAATTAACTTTTCAAAAGTCTTAAATATGCAAAGACATGGGATCTACTTAAATAAAATATGAGGAATCCCACTCCTATAATCGGACTACAATGGCTACAATTGGCTATTTAAGCGAGATGTGGCATGGCTGAAGCTGGTAGAAGGCACTGTATATAAGGCTTTGTAGTTTTTATGCAAAAAGTTATTCAAACTCTGCACAGTGGAAGTCAGGGCAGTGGAATCCCTCATGCAGAGTGAAAAACACAATCAAAAAGTTTTTCCCAGTTGTTCTATCCTTTTCTCAGCTACGCATCATATGTGCAAATATGTTCTCAACCCAAAGCAACTGATTTTTTTTTCTTAGGTTTTCTTTCCTTCAGTTTTGGCTGCTGTAAAGTTAGTCTTAAATTTCATTCTGATTGCTATTAAAAATACTTAAATCTAACGCCTTCATATGTGTGAACGTTGTCCAACAAAAAGTCTTTATCATAAGTCTGTATCATTTACCCCTAATGTAATGGTAGAAATTTAGGGTTCAGTTCAGATCTTTATTATCCCAGCGGAAATTCAGCAAGGTGGTATAAAAACTTAAAAATATAGGCATAAACGCAATAAGATGGTACAGCAATTGAAGACATTGAAAGTGTCATTATGTTGCAACACAGAATACAATAAAAAGCTCCATGTGATAAAAGACAAGCTGCATGAATAAGAATAGGGATAAAAATAAGCTGTGTGAGCAGCCAAGAGCCCGTTTACAGTGAATTATAATTTAGAGCGTTATTTACACATATGGTGACTAAAATATTGAACCTGTTGCACCAAAGAAACATGAATCTCTGACAAGACGGAAGGACATCAAATTCCTTAAGAGAGGATGGTCCAGATTTGCTGTGATTGATAAGCTATTTCAGCGATTTCAGGCTCAAATGTCTGACAAATCTTCTCACTAATGATTTTTCTGGCCTTCTTCATGACGTTCCCTAGTTGATCCCTGCTTTGCAGCAGCCCCGCAATACAATACTATCACGATACATAAGTCTCAGGTCAATACTATTGCGATTTTTGCCATATACTGAACTTGTCGCTGTCAAGGATGTCTTGTCGTAGCATAAGGAAAAGGATTCAGTGAGGTGACATTAGCAACAGTAAAATGAGTGTCTTCCATATCTATGGATGTTATTCTTCTTAGCCTTCATGCATTCATCATTCAGCAGATTGTAGAGCTTTTTTTGGTGGTTTAAAAAGTGGATTGATGATTTGTTGTCTCCTAAATCTGAAATATTTCCAAACAACGAGTGATGATGGTTGCAAAAGATGATCTTCATTTTGCTCATATGCAGTCGCAACGGTCAGGAAAGTTTGTCATAAGTGAAGGTTTGCTGTTAGTTTAGCAAGCGCTTGATTTGATATGCAGTTTTCTTTTAGTTGATCACGCATTATAAAACATCGATATAGATAGGTAGGTGGGTAGATATTTTGAACATGGAAAACAAACAGAAAAGATAACAAATAAAACCAAATGGCAGTAACAAAAATGGATGATAACCTATACTCAGTGAATATATTCAAATTAGCAACAAGAAATTGCATCTTTAAAAAGGAGCGGGAGGAAGTATAATTTTAATTTAATTGTGGAAAGCCAAAATTATGATTGATATTTGATTAATTTTGCAGCCCTAGTTTAGAGTTGACTGAAAAAAACAAACGATTTTATTCCTATGGTGGCTACAAAAAGTTTATTTAGTAATTGCAATATTCATAATTAATATAATAAAAGAAAATGTTTTTCTTGGCATTTGTGTAGTGATACATTATTGCCATGCAGAGTTTTACAATACTATGCTGTACTGTTTTTTTCCTCTTGTAGTTTTGCACATTTAAATTTCCATCCCAACAAATTAGTGAGTGTTTGGAAATTTCAACATTAAAACCATTTTACCTCAGTAGAAAGTTTAGCTGTGTCTTGCTGAGACGCTTTCTTTATATGTGTACAAAAGGGATTTACTCAACAAATCATGGGCTATTGGTTAACTGCGCTCTTTCACCTGAGCTACAGAGCTACTAAGATAAGTGACGTCTTACTGAAAAAGGTCCCTTTAGGTTCAAATATGTGGAGGAGCTCAGCTTGGTGAGTGGTGTTACTGGTACACAACGTGCTGTTTGAGGACACATGAGGCCTGAGTAAAGAATAAACGACGCACATCCCTTCTTCACTTTCTCTTTCTGCTCATCTCTCCTTCTCTCTTTCCTCTCTTTCTCTCCGGTGAGATGATAACAGGATCAGTGGTTCACTGGGCTTCAGCCAGCGCAGGGATCATATTCATATGAGAGGGGTTGAGACTCTCTCCAGATTGGCTGCCGCACCTGACAGAGTGGGGGGGATTAGGAGCACGGATAGCAACAGCGTTAGTCACAAGCTCATCTTTTGCCGTCTTCACTTCTCCTCTGGCTCTGCCTCGGTTTGTTGGACATCACTCCTTGTAAACCTCCCACCAACACCACCACTGCCACCCCCCACCCCCTCTCTCCGCCACCAACAAACACACACACACTCACACACTCTCCTCTCACACCACACACTAAGCTCCCCCCTTGTCTTTTCAGCTGGGAGAGAGAAAGCAAAAAGCAAGACAGGGGGGCACTGCATAGATTCGCTGCCATTGTGTGTCAATCATTCTCTGTGTGTGTGTGTGTGTGTGTGTGTGTGTGTGTGTGTGTGTGTGTGTGTGTGTGTGTGTGTGTGTGTGTGTGTGTGTGTGTGTGTGTGTGTGTGTGTGTGTGTGTGCGTGTGTGTGTGTGAGTGACTGAGAGAGAGAGAGAGCCCTTGCCTCCAGTGATTAGCTCTGTCCATGCTGGGCTCTTGCTGCTTACAGAATAATACAGTAAGGCCTTGAGGGGCAGGAGGGAGCGGAGAGGAAGGTGGTCTGCCTATAGGCCTGCCGGCTCTGCGGTCAATGGTTTGTGTTATTGTGTGTGTGTGTGTGTATGTGAGAGAGAGAGAGAGAGAGAGACTGTGTTTGCTCATCTGTTTGTGTGGGAGTGTGTATTTTTGGAAGTGAATTCAAGCTGAGTTGCTTGGTTTTGTTAGACGACACACGAAATAAGAGGTGGATGTCTGAGTCGCGAAGTTTGAACACATGAAAAGGAAAATGTAGCAATTAGTTTATTGGGATCACACATGCACACACACACAGACACAGACACAGACATTGGGTATTCCTGCATCTGCAGGTCAGTTAGGCTGCATGCACCCTTCCCCTCTCTCCATCTCTTTTTATAGTCTCTCGCTCTCTGTCTCCTGCAGACACACACATACACACACATCTTTTTGCTCATGTCATAAGTGGGTGTGCAGAGTATCGCCTTGAGCTGCAGATGAACATGAAATAAACACAAACTAGGGTAGTGACAGTTTTAAATCGGCTTTAGATCACTATGAAAGGTAAAGGATTAGGATGCTTTTTCCAGTCCTGAGGAGATAGGACACAGTCTTGGACGAGAGCCCACTCCTCTCAGCCCACTGTGGGCCGGGTGTCTATCTTCTAATCTTCTAAAGCACTCTTACACCATTTGCATGTAGTATGGCCTACATAGTAAGCATATGCCCGTCTGTATAGGCTGTGATTAAAAATGGATCTTTTGCACATTGACGGAAGAATAAATTTTTTGTGCGATATAGTCATCAATTTCACCCTGTTTTTGTTTTATTTCTACCTCAGTCTACGTTACAGATTGTCCACTGGAGGCTGTTTTAAAATTTTGTGTATTTTTAGTTTTAAGGGGGTTTAAGCATTACATTTTAAATGTATAGGCAGTTTATTGTGCTTTTGTGTGGCCTTCAGATTATTTAAATCCTTCAAATTTATATTCATGTATCATTCTTATATTATTCAAATCACCTCTATTATTATTATGAACTGGCTTCAAATCTTAATGTTTTTAATTTCTGATTCATTAAAATTAATTATTATTTTTGCTACAGATAAATAAAATTTAGATTTTTGTTTTCTTTAAAAACGATTAGTCCTTGCTTTTATAATGAAGTCTTTTTAATTTAATCCATGTTTAGTCAGTGTGTTTTGCTATCTAATCACTGTCTGATTGTGAACATATAGGATACTGTGTAGGCCGTACACTCCTCTTTTGATTACTGAGGGTTTTGTCAGCTTTTTTCTCAACCAAATCAGGCATGAAACTGTCCCGGGAAGACATTTTTTTTTATTATTATTTAATTTTTTTTTGTTTTGTCCTTATAATGCTTTTCTCTCACTTTCCCTTTCGAGTGCACGGAGGGAACTCGCAACAAAATCAAATTAAATTTCCCATTGAAAATGTTGCTCTTGTTATTCAGATGCTGGTTTAGGGTCTTTTGTGTGAATCTAATTATTCTCCACTATCAGGACGGTCCACAGGGTAATTAGTCACTTCTCACCAAAGTCCTCCCTGCATCCTCAGATTCTTATCACCATAACTCTGACATTTTAAAAGAGACATTTTTGTCTCTTTTATGATAGCCTGGAGGTTTTTTTTCATTCCTTCGCTTATTTTTTAAGCAATTTGATGATACAGTATGCGTGTAAATAGCCACTGCTCTCCGAAAATGTGCCTGCCTTTCAATTGTGTCGTGTTGGAGGAGAGAGAGGTAAAAAAAAACACGAGGACGTTGCTGCCTGTGTGAGGATCCTGTTTTGCAGACAAGCAGAAATGTTGCGCCGTGCCAATCAGAGCAATAATGCCGTGCAGAGTTGGGAGGTTGAGGAACAAGTGAAGGAGGAACAGTGGCTTGAAATCAAAAGGAACAGATGAATAGGTGCTTTAAGGTCCGGCCGCGGCGAGAGGTCCGGGGCAGGAGGACAATTCAGCGGCTGCATGTATCTCAATGAATTGCAACACTTGCACTTGGGGTAAATTGGTAAATTTGAGAGCCTGTAACAGTCTCTCTTACAGGAGAAACAAACCATGTGAATGCAAAAAAACCAAAACTATAACCTCAGATATTATAACTAAAATATGTAAGGAAAGATGCTTTTTGTAAAAATACAAAAATAAATAGAAAATAGGCTTCCCATAAGAGTATTAAAGGAATAAAGATTTGGCCTCCAATTTTCCCCATCACCTTTTTCACTACTTTTAAAATAGCCAGTAAAATATTTATTTTTGCTTCAGCTCTGAACCTCTGTCCCTGCATACTGATATTTAATTGCTGAAAATCGACTCTGCTCCTGATTGTTGCACAGCATGACATGTTTTTTTGTCTGCAGGCATTTATTTTATTTTTTCAGTTCCCTGCATTTTCCTCCTGTTGTTTTCCCACATCATTTTTTTAGTCTTAAATTGTGAAGGTTGTGGAGTGTGGACTAATAATGGCTCTCGGTGATTAGGCACAGTCACCCACCTGGCTGTAATTTAAAAGGAAACTT
The DNA here is from genome assembly GCF_008729295.1 of Plectropomus leopardus. Taxonomy (NCBI): domain Eukaryota; kingdom Metazoa; phylum Chordata; class Actinopteri; order Perciformes; family Serranidae; genus Plectropomus; species Plectropomus leopardus. Next base: position 23,461,107 of record NC_056472.1, read on the forward strand.
TTTTTAAAATGACCAAATCGGATTAATACCTTCTGATGCGGGAGTCCTTGCAACACCATGTGTATTTTTTGTAGTTTAGGCTTCTATATTTTAACATTTTCTAAGCCAACTACACTTTATTTTTCACCATAATGTTTTACAGCAGTGTAGTCCTGATGACATTGGCTTCTTTATTCCACAATGCTCATTTCTGCCACCTGTAGGCGGTGACCTTTAGGCAGCAGGGGAGTGCACGCTTCATAAAAATTCCTGAAATATTTGCGTGCATCAAATCTAATATCCAGCCAGAGCCCTGCAGCTAAAATATGAGTCTTGTCCATTAGATCATTTGAAACGCAGACAGTGAATCAGAGAAAACAGGACGGGCAGCGGTCAGATCAGCGGATCATGTCTCAGGCTCAGTTAGACTGACAGCTGGAACAGTGATGACTTACGAGTAATTATGATGGCAAGATAACAAAAGCAGCATAAGTGTGTCTGTGATGCAGCAAGTTTTGCATTTCCGTGTCTGCAAATATCAATTTATTTGTGTTTCCTTCACTACCTGGCAAGTGTTGATAATATGCGATTTTGGTGGTTTTAGAAAAAGAGAGAATGGTGGTGGTGGTGGTGGTGGGGGTGGTGGAGGAGGAGGGTGTTTTCTAATCAGAGTCACTGTCGTTTTGTTGTCACCTGCTCCCAGACAGACAAAGTGGCATTTCCTGACTGTTCCCATCCCCGTCTGAGTTATCTGACACCCAAAAATACGGCTACGGGGAAGCAGGGAGACGAGGCACCACAGCCTTATCCCGGTAAGGAGATGGCTTCTTATCAGATCAGGCTAGGAAGTTTATTTTATGGAGTAAATCTGTATAGAGGGGATAAAGAAATGACACATCCCTTGCGGACACAAAGAGAGAAGGAGATTAGTCCTCCAGCAGCATATATGGCTTTAGTTCAACCTGACAGGCAGCGGATTGAAAGGTCATGAAATAATAATCCCCCTATTCTTCTGCTCTAATCCTACGAGGGTGTGTTTCACTATGGGAACGTATAGGCTGAGGCTATGTGCTGCAGGGTGGATGTTCATTTAGTGTTGTCACTGTATTTAGATAGGCATCCAACACTGATTTAAATTAATTAGACTAATTATGATTGAAGAGGGGATTTTTTTTTATGATGAATGTCAACGCCAGTTCATCTGTCTCTGATCTATTTTTGTAATTCATGTTTGTACATATGCTGGGGGTTATTTTCTGTGTGCCTGGCTTTTTTTTTTTTTTATCAGACAGGTTGGAGGTTAAAGGGACATTACAACAATCTCCCATCACCGGGAGCCTTTTCCAACACACACACATCAAGCATCAAGTGTGATGCAAACACACACTTCAACACATTGTGTGCGTCCACGCATGCACACGAGAAAGAGGGGGAGATTATGCCATTTAGGAAAGTGTGATCTAGCGCCGTGTATGTGTGTGGGCATGTGTTATGTGTTTGGAGTGTGCCGGGTAGAGAGGTGAAAGGAAGGGGGGGGGGGGGCAGAGTCTGCCCAACAGCCTGATAATCAAGCATCGAAAATGAGAGAGAGAAATTCAATGCAAACTAATGTGTTCCACACAATTACTCGATTAATAATTCTTATTCCATTACAGTGCCATGGAGACTCAGAGAAAGAAAGAAAGAGAGAGAGAGATGGTGGAAGAGAGAGATTTTCAGAAACAGGGAAGGAGACAAGAGGGGGAGGCGGGAGGGGAGAGAGAGAGAGAGAGAGAGAGCACATCAGGCTAAGAGATCTGCAGTGGCTGTATATTTCCCAATGCCTAGTTAAGGCTGCAAGGCAGGGGTCAGGAAACTTAATTATAGCGTAAGTGGATAGAAACTGCAGAATGATAAAGAGAAACATGCAGGCAGATTGGAATGGCAAGGACAGGTTTAATACTATTTTCTCCTGTCTGCTTCCCTCCCACAATACAAGCCAGACCTGCAATCACACAAGGAAACAGCCCATATATCCCGTCTGACAATAACACTAATGCATATCAAAATTACATACTCGACAACTGCAAGGCATTTTGCATGGCCACTATTACTTTCCAATTTTGTGAGTTCAAGAAAATACATATCCCATGTAATGGTGATATCAGAGGAACTTATTTCCATGCTGCGTGTGCCAGAGCTTCAGATAAGCGTTCACCTGTGGTCGAACAAGAGTTATTAAACCATATCTACCCGGATGGAGCAGCTGAATAAATAATCTGTTTTTTAATTTGTAGGTCTGCCATTAATTCCTCCCATCTTTATTTATTTTCCTTAATATCTCAAAGTCCAGATTTTTTTTTTAGGAAGCCACATGTGTGTCTTGCAATTCCACGTGTCTTGATTTGGATTTCAAATCAGCGGGCCTCAATGGGGCGGCCCAATACACATCGTCCACAGTGCGAGCTCTGCAATCTATTTGCACTGTATAAGATTTGCATATCTGCAGCTCATGAAGCAAGGCTTTAATTTCCTCCTGCTGGAGATAAACATCACCTTGTTGGAGCAGATGGGCGGAGGCAGGATGGGGTCAATGAAGAAGAAGCAGGACAATGGCATTGGTTCAGGCACTGAATGGCCAGAAGTAATAAAATTGCACAATTTCCATACGGTGGGCCAATTCTTTTTTTTTTTTTTTGATAAATTAGGATCAAATGTGATAGGAGGAGATGCTGCAGAATTCTGTCTGTGAAGGAGGAAACGTTGGAATTATATTTGGTTCGTTACATGTTTTAGCATTTGTATAGAGGTCCAAATCTGAGACTGATAGTATTCCTCGTTTGTAAACTAGTTTTGATTCTTTCATACTTAAAGAGTTGGAAAAAAAAGCAACACTTACTTTGCTGGATTTTTACACATTTACAGATATTTTTAAAACTAAAAAAAGAAGAAATCTGTAAATTTGGCTTTCATATTACAAAATATCTCTGTCCACACTGACGCAAAAACAACTCCAAATGCTCACCGGCGTTAGCTTTCTTCAATAGTCTCCCGTCATCACAAAGATAATAAAGTGTACAAAGGCTAACGATATGATTTTCAAAATACTGACTGGAGATCTCATCACCGTAGTGTTCATGTAAGGACGGTGGAGCTCACTCAACAAAAATAATCTTTATTAATTGATAGATAAAATTATTAGTAATTAATTGATTATTAGTTAATTAATTTTAAAAAACAGCCTTACAAAGAACCTCACAAGGCAGCAAAATAAACAATGCAATTGATAAAATCAACAAGATTTGAAAAAAAATGTGATTAAGAAAACAATTCGGTGTATAAAACAGAGGAAATAAAAGACAGGTTAAAGGAAATTAGAATTCAAGTAAAATTAGGAAAGCCTCCCTGATACAAGTATGTTTCGAAAAGGGTGTTAATTTGACCTGATTACTGCAGGCAGATTGTTCAAGGGGCTCGGCGCCCTGACTGCAAACGCTCTGCCCCCTTTAGTTTTCATGACATGAAATGACACGAGACAGTTTTTCTTCATTCCTCATCAACAACAGTCTGACACTGTAAACTGTCCCACCATCTCCTGTTCCAAAACTGTTGTTTCTAGTGGGCAAATGCTGAAATGGAGCAAAAACAAATGATACAGTAGATGTCTTAATTTGTGTGTAAAGTGCTGCAGCAATAAGTGTTTAAGTGTAGTTATTAGACAAAGCAGTGCTAACAAAATGTTAGCAAACTGTTTTTTTCTAGTTTATGCTTTTTGCATAAAGTAACAATGGCAAATTGATGAGGTGACGTTATTGTTTCCCAAATGCTTCGTTTTACATGTCCACACAGATATACAGTAACCAGAGTTTTGAGAAATCTGCACCTCAGTTTCCTTTATAGTGACCTTTACCTCTGTACACGTGTAGACAGGGCGTAATAATGATCCCCACGAATGAGTCCTAAAACCCGTAAATCAGTTTGCATTTCAGCACCTCCGGTTCCTTCGTCTCAAATTCAATGGGTTTTTTTAACAGATTTTTGGTAAGACGTCTGGAGTCAGGTCTGCATTTGACAGCTGCAGAGACTTTCATGTTTTGTTCCAAACATAAAATTTATGCTTTATGCTAAACTTCAGACTACAGAACATCATCACACAGAGCTGCATCAGACATGGCTTCACAGCCTCATTGTATTCAGGATGTTAAGTCATGTGACCATGTTGTAGTTTGTTCATAGTCTAATTTTAGCTTTTCATTTGTGGCAATTCATCATTTGTGGAGATTAACTTGCTCAACAAAACGTGTAAGAATCATGAAGGTTTGTTTGCCACAGAGCTTGTTTTCTGTAATGATTCAAAATCCAATGTTAAAATCCCACAGGCTTTTTGACGAGGGAACCAGGGCAATACTAACTTCTGTGTCGGTCTACAGAAAAACTTCATCCCTGGGCCTCTCTTTTCAAGCTCCTGACCCAACTATAATCGTTAATATTAAGCGACTCTATTACAAGCGAGTTCCTTTTATACCATCATCTTTATACATTTTGTCTCAGTCAATGTCTATATTGAATATAATTAATACTCTCCATAGAGCTATATTCTATTTCTTGCTACTGTTGGCATATTGTACTGATCACACTAGACGAGAGGTGCCATATTCTGTGAATTAGAGTGTCAACTAAGCACCTTTCTTATGACAATATTAGACACAATGGAAATGATTAATTAGCTTCGCATAGATGGAATTTATTCGGTGTCTGAGCCGGAATTCAGTTCACATGTAAGGAGGTAAATTGGACGCAAGGTTAGACAAAGTGAACTTTTCTTAATTCTAACTTATAGGACGTGCGTTGCGGGAGCTCACACATTGTTGCACACCATTTGTATTAGAGGGGGGAGACGGGGAGAGCAAGAACAGTTTCTGAATAATGAGCAGCTCAAGCGGGAGTTATGTAAACCTCTTGTTATTTGGATGTAGGCACCTTGTAATTAAAGTACTTCTACAGGGGATGGTTCCGCTCTCTGCCTCGAGGAGAGCCGGGCGAGGCTGGAGGTTACCAAGGGTTAGAGGGGGGTGGATGAGCAGAACGCTCCCATCTTTTGTCACATTATCTTATATTTATTTATTAAAGACATCTATGCAAATCAGGATCCCCAAGTCATGGATCCGGCTAATGACACGGACAAGAGCGATTAATTAAAAGCAGATGCACATACACACATTATTATACATGCGCAAACCCTCGTGTAACAAGTTCATCTGATTTTCAAAGACGCCACACAGTCGGATAAGGCTAGAAAGAGAGAGGAGAAGGCAAGAAATCTGCATCACAGTGTTAATTTAATCAGACTTCAGTAATACCTCTTCTTCTCCTCTCTCCCCAAGCAGCTTGCGGTTTCTCTGCTAGCTTGAGGAGAAGATGAAGGGAGCTTTCAGCCTCTTAGAAGATGAGGGTTAAAGAACGGAGAGATTAAGGAAGTGAGAGTGCGACTGAAAAGAGGGCCGGGGATTATGTCATCTACAATTGATGTGCTCTCTTAATGTACCTTTAAACATGTGCCACCGGGGCCTGCTTTTATAATGTCTATTCACTCGTGGTAGGAGGGAGTGGAACGGGGGGTTAAAGTATTAACCCAGAAATACTTTGCAACATATGTGTGGCTCGTGTATTGAGAGTAGTTATCAGGGTTTGTGTCACTTTGATATGTATACGGCATGTGGAGAGATCGTCTTTGTCAAAGGAAGTCCATTTCTGCTCGGCTTCCCATACACTGCCATGCATTGTACTGATCTCCATATCAAAAAAGAGATCCTTTATCGAATGATCATAGGGACAAAATGTGTCTTTATTCCACGTCTTCGGCTCCAATGAAAATGTTCCCGCAATCTAGTCCAACTTGGACTATGAGCAAAGGATTTATTAAATTGACTGATTCTCCTCTAACCGCTGAATGAATTGTCTCTCAAATTGCTGCTTGTCTCAACAAAATGACAGCGGAGAGAGTGTGTGGAACATCTACAGATCTTATCCATAAGAATGTTATGGGGTTAAGTGTACTTGGAGGTGTGTGTGTGTGTGTGTGTGTGCGCACATACACTTGTCTGAGTGTCTGTACTGTGTGCAACCATTCGATTAAACCCACAGCTATCACTAACAGGATTAGCTGAGTGGACAGCAGAAGTCTATCATTGCTTATTGATTTCCTCTGATTCCCATCAGCCCATCAGGGCAGGACATTCTGTGAGTGGCCCCGGTGGGAGTCGCTGCTGTGGGGCCCGGGGTTAACGTATTGTGGCTAACGTATCGGAGAGGCTTCAAAGCAGGTGCCCATCTTTCTGTGTCAGGAAAAGTCAAATAAGTCAAAGCTATCTGGGGCAACAGATGCTGCCGCCTCTCCTTCCCGTGTGTGAAAAATACAGTTTGACTGCTTCTCAAGTGAAACACTTGGATCAATCTAATCAATTAATCACTAAGACTGTAGTGTTGAGCAACAGCAAGTGAGTCTCTCCTGACACTGCGGAGGAGGGGGCATTAGTACAGTGAAATCATTGGCATTTTGTCTTACCCTAAATCTGTCTTTCTTGCTTGTGACATGTGAAAAGGTTAGTTCAGTATTTTTCATCCAGGACCCTATTTTTCCATGTTTTTGTGTCTGAGTGGATTTTTGAATTAAAACAGGCTGCAATGTAATCACTCAGGGCATGTTTGCACTATCATCGTGATGCACAGGGTTAACAGCGCAAGTTTTGTTTTGTAGTTCAGCGTTTGATTTCACCACTGGTAAACACACATGTGACTGGGTGTTTTAATCATAATCAGTGGTCACTTTATTAGGTACACGCTTATGTAATCCAATACAATTGTTTTGTCAAAGTATGCTGTTATGCTGCCTGTAACGTAGAGCTTTGGTAGACACTGCTGTATAGTTCTTTATTAAATGATGTGTTTTAGCATTTAGGTGACAGTTTGTCGGTGGTGTTGTGCTGGACCACACAATACTGAGAAATGTTTCTAAAATTCTGCCCCCTGATGTATTGAACTGGGAAGGACAAAAAAAAAAAATAGAAATACCTCAACATAATGCAGTCTAAAACAGCAACACCTTAACTGTGACCTTAATAATATGCTTATATAATTGATATATAATCTATTGTGCACATTTCAGACAGTTTCACTAAAATCTAAACACAAAGACCTTCGTAAAGATAGAAGTTGTGGTGGCAGAGCTGCTGCGTTTGTTTCACAAGGATTCCCAACACTGTGCCATTCAAATTCAAAAACAGTTTCTCTTTATTTAATTTAGAAATAAACCAATGTTTCTAGCTCAGGTTGGCATTCAATTAACTGTGCTGTGTGTCATTGAATAAATAGTCGAGTGAATAGTCAAGAAGTCAAGAACTGGTGCATGTCTCCAAGCCAGACTCACTCAAATGTCTATAGTTCTCTACATTGTGTAGGCCTGCAACATCCAATCACAACAGAAGCAATATACAAGTCAAGAATTACACAAAATCACTGGAAAAGCTAGCAAAAAATGAAATATACAAGAATAATGTCATCAGAAGGCCCAAATTAGGAAAAAAGCAACGTATCCTCAAACATATGATATTGAATGAATCACAACCTCTGATGATTAGATTTGGTTTACGAAAAAGAAAATCATGGTTGGGCGCCATCAAGTTACATTTCAGTACGTACTCAAAATAACTCAACATTGAATTTTGGTTTCATGTAGAACACAAACAGTGGTCATCTGGGTCAAAGGCCTGCATTTGTTTGACTTGTATGACTCCCTACGCAGACTTTGGCACTCTTTATGCTACATCACCTGACTGCCTCATTTGCTCCCATCATATGAGATAAGACAGTAGGTCACATGATCACAGCCTCCTGGTTCACAGTTACATGAGTATGAGTGTGAACAATTAAAGAGAACAGCCAAAATAAGGTGGACACCGAGTGTATATATTCCTCACAGTAACTGTGTTTGTGTTTGTCCATTTATCTTGTGACATAAGTGACAGTGGGGAGGTCCGTCTTGTTTCAGTCGTTGTGATAGTGGGGTAGCAGGAGGTTTGCAGGTGAAATTACTTTGCTAATTGTCTTTAACTGAAAGATGACATGCTTCCTGTTGTATTCACTCTGAGCAATTTCTTTAGCTTTGGAAACTTTGTGAATGGTCAGCTTGTGTTTTCTCACTGTTTTGCAGTCCCCATGTGTGTCCCCAACATGTTACATTTTTGAGTGGCTGCAAATAAGGTGTGGCATACAAGAAAGCTTGAGACCCTACACACATAACCTTTGTAAAACTTCAGTAACTCACATTAGTTTAGTTTATTATTTTAGCTCCACCTCAGAATTTTTAGTTCCTACCTGTAAAGTGTAGCATTATAAGAGGCGAAACTAAAAGATATTGGTCGGGTCAGGGCCCATATCGATACAGATACCGATTATTAGTAGGCAATGAGACCAGCAGCCAATATTAGGAACCAATAGGCATTTACAATAAAATGAAAATCTTTTTGTCAATATTTAGAATTTGGAATATGACAAACACCAACACAAAACTTTGCTTAAATGCCTTTAGCAAATGTTTAATCAAAACTGAAAGTTTCATCATATACAGAAAGTTCCCAGCAACATTTTTTTTTATGAGGTCAACTGAAAAGTTAAATAAAAAATGAACCAAAATAGCTCCATGAGGTCTATAAAAGTAACAGTTCCTCCCATGCCGACACTTTCTTTTGCACTTTTAATTAATTAATTTTATCAGTGATCATTTAAATAAAACACTGATACAGATAATCAACAAAATGCTGAAATATCAACCTCAATAATCAGCCAGGCAGATAATCTGTTGACCCCTAGTAATAGCCACCAGCATGGAATACAAGCTAAATATGGGTTAGCAGAAGGTTATGCTGTGATATGTGTTATCTGATGTGCAGCCATCGTGCAACTTTTTGTGAAAACATGCATTTCATTTATGGTTTACTTTTCCTCCTTGAGTGCAATGGTTGAATATATTTGAACTTTTATCCGCGCCCAAAAACTTCCAGAAAAACACAGCATGCAGATACACTGGTGATTAGACCAGCAGCCACCAGGATTTTTTTGTGTGTGTGTGTGAAAAAAATCACCTATATTGATATTGTACACCAACAAGAATCTATGTGATTATTTGTACAGGAAAAAATGTTATTAAATCAGTTACAGTACAACAGATGAATGAGTGACTCTGCTGATCTTCAAACGGCACAGGCAGATTGAGCCAAACCGAAGAGGTCAAACATAAGTGACGACTAGGTTGCATTGACAAGGTTGTTTGTTCAAAAGATTTCATACACAACATTAAAACTCATTTGTTAATTGCGACCATTTTCCTCAGTCACAAATGACTGCACCATTGTCTCCTTCTTTCAAGAATAAGAGAAGAAGAAACGACAGAGCACAGAGGGCGTAAGTGCGTCTGTGTAAGAGAGACAGAGAGAGATACTAACGGGAGATAATAATCTAGGGGAAGCTGACAGCAGTTCACCCTCGATGACTCGGGTGTCAAAGGCTAAAAGAGGTCCACGGAAATTTGTGAAATTAATAATAGCGTTTGTGAAAGGGTGAAAAAGACATGTTCGAGGAGGTTTGAAAGTGTACCTCTAGATGCAGCTGTGACAGGACCAGAAGAATTAGTCCAATTAAAAGTGGTAATTGCTTTGCTAATTTCTCCTATTAATTTCTCAGAGTGTACAGAAAGAGTGGGAGCATAATAGGAGAAATGCTTTAACCCTTAGTTGTCTTAATTCCTTCTCGTACCTTCTCCCTTCTGATGCCTGCATGCTCTTCTTATTTTTTAATAGCGTATCTCAGCTGTCCTATCTCGTATGCACTCACCTGTGATTTATTAAAAAAAAAGTCTTGTCTTTGGCTTTTCTCTACAACCCAAAAAAATCCTAAATGATTTTTTTCCACATTGGCAGTTTGTGTGAAAAGATCATTACAACACTGATGATAGTTTATTTAGGTCGTAATTAAACTTGTCATTCTGACAAAATAAAAGCATGGATATAATACCACCAATACGTTCACATTTATGTGTTTTGTTAAAGAAAATATAATGGTCCTGCAGCCATAGTGAATAATTTGAAGTAATTTTTCAATGTATCAAGGAAATGGCATCAAATCATCAGGCCCCTGGGTGGGCAGTTCCCATGGCAGCTATTGACTAACATCCGAGGGCCAGTGATACTACTGTATGAGACGTGCCGTCAACAACAACATTGGACTTCTTACTGGAGCAGATCACAGCACTGTAGCCTGTAAATGCTAATACACAATGTTTCCCCTGTTTTTGACAAGCTCAGATAGAGCTGTTTATGTATCAGTTAAACTGCTTTCTAGGCTTGGGCTGTATGGCCTACTTTATACCTTCATACCTTCCTGAAATTTCACTGAGGTATAAAGTATATGACGGTATCAGTGTGCAGCATTACCCCTGTGCATGTTCACATGGGCGGCAACCACTTCTTACCCCGACCATCATGTTGGAAACCGCTTTCCCTCTGACACCTTCCCCTCATTGAAATGAGTCGATAAGTCGATTAGTTGAAAGAAAATGAATCGCCAGCTTTACTGATAATTGACCGCTTCAGTATTTTTACAAGCAAAAATGTTAAACATTTGTTGGTTGCAGCCTCTTAAATTAGAGAATTAGTCCAAGTCTTTGTAATGGTAAATGGAGAGTCTGAAGATATAGTTCTGTTGGTTTGACAAAAGAAGCACTTTGAAGATGGTACTTTGGTTTACGGAAAACCGTGATGAGCATTTTTCACAGTTTTTTGACATTTTATTGACTAATTATGAAAAAAAATATCTGCAGATCTAGCTTAATAAAATAATCATCATAATTATAGTCCTTGTATCAATAGTAATGTGAGATACCTTGACATTGTTCAACTTTTGAGAGCAGAATTGCTAACTTTTCAATTTAGTTGAAATAAATTATTCAATATTTAAATATTTATTTAATTACTTTATTTATTTAAAATTATTTAGTAAAATTACTTCAGATTTTGCATGGTGATAGTCACGGCCATCCTGAATTTCTGCTAACCTCTGAAGGAAAAGATTTTAAAAAGTTTAATCATGAGGACATACTCTATGTTATAATGTACTTTGATGTGATTCCTTCTTTAATTAACTTAAAGAAAGTAGACAGAAAAATAACTTCAAATTTGTCATGGTCAGGGTCATTCTAAAGAGGACTTCATTAAAAATTTTAGCAACTTTATTGAGGGTTTTTTCCCATGACATTTCACATATGAGGAAAGTATTTATGTTTGATATAATGTGAGCTAACTTCCACTTTATTTTATTTTATTTTTGTATTTTTTATTTATTTTATGTACAGGAAACCTTTAAAACTGACATGGTCATCAAGTCTCTGCTGGAAAACATTAATATATTCAATTTATGAGAGTTTAAAAAGAAGGACATTTTTAATGTGAGAATTTGAGATGACATTCCTTTTACAATAATAAATCGGGAAACTACTTAAGGTCATAGTCAGGAACATTTTACCATTTTACCATTGCCTTTCTCACTGAATCTAATAAGGAAACTAGAAATTATTATATCAACTAAGGGCTGCTTTGCTTCTTTGTGCAGTCGGTGCCATGTGCATTAGTATTGTGTCTTATCTTTGCTCTCGCATTCATGACCTTGTTGTCAAACTGGCTTCAGCCAGGTGACCTTGGTTAGCTGTTTACCTCAGCGTTCCATACATAAGCTATATCTCTACCTGCTACTGCAAAATATCATGGCAACAGAGCATCTGAAGTTTCTTTAAAAAGCCCAACAACTGTGATAGCATTGATAAATGAGGTGAAAAAAGTAATGCTGGTTAGTTCAACATCTGCCTGGTTAGCAGAAGCTAACAGAGCAGTAATGGCTAAAATCCAACACCAAGCTGTTAAACAATACAGTCTTAGGTCCTAAAAAACCCATGCAAATGCCGAAAAAGCTCAACTCTGTCGTTAAATTCTTTAATAATCATATTGTAACATTAGCCATGTGCTGGGAAAAGGAAGCCCTGTCACCATGTGTGCAGGCAAACTTTGACGAACTGTCTTTGGCGTGGCTCTCACATTCTCGCAGCAGTCTCATGATAAACAGAGCAAAAGCACGGTCAAGAACAGGTTAAGGGAATCAGAATGCTTCGTTAAGATTTTACCTATTTTCTGTATTTTAAGAGAGGTCATCTTAAGCAACACCTCCAAGGCATGAGTGTTAATTATTTACATTACCGAAGCTCAGGAACAGACGAACAGTTTATACTGATAATGATTATCAGCCATCGGCAGCTAAAATTATTATATTATATTTATATAATTAGAAATTCTAGAAAGGTCCTGAAATCCGAGAAACGTCCTGTAATCCCAGAAATGTCCTAAAATGCTAGAAATGTCCTAAAATCCCATCAAATGTTGTAAAATCCTAGAAACGTCCTAGAATCCTAGAAATGTCCTAAAAACTTACTAACATCCCTAAAACCTAGAAAGATCCTAGAATCCTGGAAATTTCCTGAAATCCTAGAAATGTCCTAAAATCCTAGAAACATGGGGCCGCTGCAACTGGCCCCTTGCCTCCTGTCATTTTGCCAACGTCCCCAAGCAAAGCAAGTTGAGTGTCCCTGCCCTTAGGAAATAATTCTTTCCGTTTGACTGAAACATTTATTAAAACAAACCAGTTTGGAGTTCAGCTTTAAACTCAACAGTGGAAACCACCTCATCATTGTCACATATTTTGAATGCAGAAAGAAAAGCAAAGCATTTTTTTTCTCATTAATCATTATATCATTGTGTTGTGACTCTACGATGCTACTGCAGGGTCAGAGAGGACGATTTCCCTCAGAATACTTGTCTTGTCTGACTTGATTATAGTAAACACACGTGTCAAAAACAGAAACAAATACAGTTTCTCCTCTGCTGTAGCCGACAAGGTGGTCAGCCACGTAATTTGTTCCCGTCTAGCTCAAAGTGTGCAGTGTAGGCAGTCCATTGAATTCCCATCCGTCATGGTTAGTTACACGCTTGTCAGCTGCTCTCTCACTGCCCAGCGGTCTAGACATCACCCCTGACCTGGAAGCATTATATCTAAATCACATTACATGGCCTTGTGTTCTTTATTCCCCTTTTGAAGTCACCGGAGTGAGACATCTGTCCAGCCCTGTTTGAGTTTACTTCCCACTCAGCCGCCACATCTTAATTAGCTGATCTGATTTTCTGCATTGGTGTGTGCGTGCGCGACTTTTGTGCGTGTTTGGGTGTGTTTGACAGCTTGCATCCATGTTTGTGTCGGCAGATCGCGGTTTGTTTGTGGGCTGAGGGTGATTGACAGGCTGATGGGAAGATAATATGCTGAGAACGACAACCAAAAGGACCTGGAATTCATTCATTGTGACGATAATGAATCTGAGAGAAAATCCTTGTGTTTGTTCATTAGCCATTGAGGCTGGATGACACGGCCTTCCAGGCACTGTCAGCCACAGATGTCCCTCACTGAAGGATTCTGCAGCACCTGAGTCCTTCCTGCCTAATAAGGTTGTAATTAGCACAGCAGTGAGAGCTGCATGGCCCTGAGATGAGCTGGGGAAAAAAGCGTAAAAGTAAACATTTCTACTCGTTTTTAAATCAAGGCAATTCCAGCTCCACTCAGAACCAATATACAGTTTTCCCCCCCAGTCTAACCTGAAGTGCGTGTGTAAGTGTGCACTTGCGTGTGTGGTGCAGGCTCTCAACATGAGACCAAATGCTTCAGTGCCGCCCCCATCTATTCGTGCCCTTTACAATCTCAGCCTGGGATTTAATGCCACTGAATGCTTGCCTAACGTTTGTGCCTATATCGAAATTAAATAGGTTTCAATTGTGTCCTTGTCAGTGTCATTACGTGATTATGGCTTAGTGTACACATTGCAGTGTCCCTTTTCATGTCCCTTTTCGTGTCCTTTGACATAGTTTTGACTTGAAACAGGAGAGGGAGGACAGAAGGAAAAGTCGATAAAAATTTTTAGCCATGTGAAAAACGCGGAAGTAAGAAATGGAGATGGAAGAAAAAGACTGCACATTAAGGTCACGGCCCTGAACTCGTAGTTAGAAATGTTGTGCTGTAAAATAGTCTCGTTTATACTCTGCTAGAAAACTAATTAGCCTAGCGGTACTCGACCCCTACCGTCTCTCCACGTACAGTCTGTGGACCGTGTATGTAGCACTCAAGATGTGCTATTACTGCATTACAATGGTTCAGCATGGCAACACTGAGACATTTGTGTGATCAGGGCCATTAGCCTCAAAAATTAGACAGCTTTGTTGCTCTCTAGATTTGTTCAGAAAGTCAAAATTTGACACTTAATAAAAGATCACTGATATGCCAGTTTTAAACCGAGCTGAGTGCTGTCAGTTTAAATGGTTAGCAGTTTCAGCAGCAACCAACATGTTGTGCATGAACTTAGAAATAAACTGCTGCCACTCTCCATTTCATCAGTGTGCATAGCATCAAAATAGACTTAAAGAATTATTTTACTGCCAAAAATGATGATCTTTTCAAAACTGATACTGATTATGCAGTAGAAATATTTAGAAATTGGTGTTACATGACCAAAGAAATCAGAAGAAAAGGGCTGTGGCATTTGCTTCTGCTCAAGAGAGAGAAAACCTACAAGTATCAGAATGTGTTGCACTGCATCCAACCAATAAATGCTACCACTGTGAGTAACACGTAAAAGAGTGGCTCATCCAAGAACAACGTGGTCGCCTGCTGCTGGTTAGAAACAATCATGTATTTTAGTTAAACAGTGCACTAAAATGTGTTTTTGGAAATTTTTTAGGTGAGATACAGACAACACAGTTTATTTTCATTGTTTAATCTCTTTTTTTAGCCTCTGTTTTTGCAGGAAACATTATGGTGCCCGTTTCCTGTTCACAAATTCTCGTAGCTGTTTCTGAAAACATTTTAGGTTAGAAATAGGCAATAAGAGATGGAGATGAAAAGGGAGATCTCGACACTGGTTAGAGGAGGGAAGTTTACTGTTGTTCATTTACAAATACTACCTGCATTGTTATGATACAAATGTGGTTGAAAATTGGCAAAGTTCACTGCAGCGGCCGCAGATTCAACTTAGATCTTGGCCTTTTGCTGCATGTCATTCCCTCTCTTTCCTCCTATCCCACTACCCTTGATGTCCTATCTGAATAAAGGCAAAAAGCCCCACATAAAAAAATAACTCTTAAAATTGCACTAAAACATACTTGAATCTCTTAACCTTGCATTTTGTTTAGAGATACATATTTGTGGTGTGTCACAGATAGGGCACCAGTTCAAGTGAACATTGTTTTCAGTGAAAAGTGAGCAGTCTTTGAAAGCCCAGAATCTCAACTTGAAAAGGCATCACATTGTTCAATATGAAATTTGTCAATGCTTGATTAAGACCTTTTGCATTTTAAGCAGCCTGTTTTTGCAGTCTTTTTTTAGTGTTGGTTGGAGCAGTCTCTGTTGGTTTTTCTGTGCATGATTTTCATGACTATTCCAATAATGGAAATTTGCCAATCAAGTTAGTGGGTGTTTTTATTATTATTATTATCTTAATCCTCATTGAAATCTTATATCGTCCCTAGGGTAGAGAGAGAAACTTGGTAGTAGTAATAGTAATAGCCGCATCACTGCTAGACGGGGAAACACAGATAAACACACACAAACACATAAAAAGACATACAGAGACAGAAGATTAGCTCTATGTTCGATAAGAAAAAAACAAAGGAACATAATTGCTATATAGTCCATTACTTTGCCACTGTGACTTGTTCAAAAATTGCATTTTTGTCATTGCAGAGAAAGTTAAGTACCAAAAAAGGGTACTGCTGAGTACCAGTACGGAATTACAGGTACAGGTATCAGTTCAAATGTGAATGCAACCCTGATCGTCCCATCAGTACAACTGACACATAACAGCATTTACTACAACTAAAGCTTTAAGTGTTAGCTTATGTCGTTGGGATATTTTCACGTTATTGCACAGACCGTAATGATGGCATAACCCTAATGCTGGCTTGTATGCACACCTTCAGTGTCACCTTTCACTTAACCGGTCTTTGCTGGTTCACATCACAGCCACTTTTATAAACACAGCAAAGTGAACACAGTTAAGACTCCATTTTATCTTTTGCTCACATTCACTGCCCCTGAGATCCCATGGAAATGTGCAGGATAGAAACTATCAAGTCTTTTAGTCCAGGCAAGAGGAGGGAGCAGCTAAAGATAGGATCAGGTTCCTGTAAAGGGCAGGTGAAAGTTAAGTGAATCCAAGGGTAAGCAAATCTTTAGAATAAGAACCTGCTATTGAAGGAGTAATGTTCAGGCAGTAGCTGGTCCAATTTTCACTTTGCTATTTTCAGCTGGTTCTCAACTGGCATGTAGCATTTGGTTGGGGAAACACTTCATACAGTGAAGCTCCACAAGTAATATAACACTTTCTGTGTACCTCGGTGAAAAGGACACAGTCGGGTAGCTTGCTATGCAGCAGGCTTCATGAAAGCACTCCCCATTAAAAGCTGAGGACTTTGTGTCTTATGTCTGCATGTACTTTGTTGGATTAACACCTGGTCTTGAATACGTCTCCATGTTCACATTGAAATGGTTCTGTACATTGACCATGAACATTTGTAACATCTTGAACAAAAGTGTTGGAGGCAGTTGGCATACAGGGAGATTGTTAACTTCATTCATGCTCTTAATGTCACATACAAACCCTTTAATATTTCTCAGAGGTATGCACAATATGACATTTCAGCACATTCAGCCTTCTTTTATAGTACACAGTTATTGGGTAATTCTTCCACTATGAGGATTTCTTTGACAAATAATCTTTTAGAACATTATTTTCTTCATGGTTGTATAGGGGCTTTTTCGTTATTATGGCCTGGGCATAGGATGAGGGAAGACATCTTTCTTTTCTGGCCTCTAACACTGAGAATTAATTACTGTCTTCTATAATAAGATATAACTGATAAGACATTATCCTTGGTCATCTGTTGAGAACTCTTCAGCAATCCTCCCAGTTATCCCTCGTCTTTTTCAGCTCTTGCCTCATCCTCGTCTCAGAGTAACCTTTCTTTCCTTGAATGGTTTTCTACAGTTCCTCTGTTGCCATCACCTTCCTGCTCACTCGCAACAATAAGTCAGATGCCTCTACAAGCGTGAAGCATACAGAAATGAGCCTCTGAATGTTGTATATTACGAGCATCATGCATATACAACAAAACTACTTTGTGTTGCAACTCTCCCTCCAGTGTAAAATAGGAATAATTGCTTGTCACCTTTAGCAACCACTTAACTGTATAAGGGCTGGGCGATATGGTGTAAAAATATAATCTCTAATTTTTTCACACCAAACTTGATTTACGATTTTAATTGAGTTTTTTCCCACTTAAAAACAAACTACAAATGACAAAGAAATTTCTTAAAACAAGTCTTACTTAGATTTTAGCAAGAAAAATGAACAAAGGCCGACTGAAAAATGTAGAGGGCTTCAAGTCAGTATTGCACATTGCCCAGTTTTAAATATTGCACAGTTTTGCAAACAGTAGAACACTGAAAATGATCGATTCTGAAATCATACATAACTCAACATTAGTTCAATATTTGTTGTGTTGAAAATACTGGGCCTTAGGTCTGTTGTAGTGGAGTCAAACGACATCCCCTCCGGCTCTCTAGCGATCTTTTCACACGTACATTAGTGCTGATGAGGCGGGACAACTTCAGCAAAATACCTGTGGCTTGGTAGCACATACCTGGATAAACCCAGGCTTTTCAGAAATAAATCCTGTTTCTCGCTTCAGTCAAGGAAACACTTGATTTCGGCGACATTTTTACCTTTGTTGAATTATGGTGATCTGCTTTTTATAAATGCACCTGATCATTGCCTAAAGAAGTTGGACACTGTTTACCATTGTGCTTTATGTTTCATTACTGGTGTTTGGTACCGCCTACACCACTGTACATTGAATGCTGCTGCTAATTGGCCTTCTCTGTCCGTCTGCAGGCTCTCACACTGGTCGGTTTTTATATATAAGAGTCTACTTGGGCTGGTTCCCTCTTATTTGTGTACATATATGTGTAAAAAACAGAATCAGTACGGCCTGCGCTCTCAGTATTCTCTTGTTGTCAGTCCCCAAGGTTCTCACAGAACTTGGTACAAAAGCTTTTAAATTTGTCTCCCCTTCTTCTTGGAATAACTTACAGACTTAAAACTGTCTGATCACGATGGGGGATATAAGTCACTTTTAAAAGGTTGAGAAAATAGCACTCTTGGGGAATGTGACTGCTACTCCGGTGTTAACTGAAATAGATAATTGCACATTTTTCTGTATCTGATTATTCCATTTTGCATTTTAACTGGTTGTGCTTACTGTGTGTGATAGTAATTAAATCTCAGTGAGTCTTTTATCAGGTTAATCAAAGCATATATACATTCCACTGTATATATGGGCACTGTATCTTTAGCATTATGCAGCACAACTGCTTAAGTAAAGGGTTTGCACTGGGTTGCTTGGGAAAATGATTCTACTAATGTCAGCTGATTTTTACCGGCTGTTTGTGGGCTGATGGGGTCTTGTCCATTTCAGAGTGAGACACATTTCTCCCACTCGGCTGCTGCCTCTGTTTGAGATGTTGAAATAAATCGGTTGTGCTGCTGCCTTTACATGCAACAGCCTTTAAAAAAGTTTGCAGCGCACTGTGGTTTGTTCAAGATCTGACGCTGCAAAACCAAACTAGATCCAAATGACTGACGTGACTGTGCCTATTTTGGGAACATATGCTTCACTATCATTCATGCTTGCTGTCGTTGTTGTATGTGTGTATCTCTGGGAGTGAAGCACAGGGGGAGGGTGCAGATCGCTGTGACCTAAGGAAGCCCAAAGGGAGCGGCGGCGGAGAAAATCTAGATTTACATTTTAAAAAATTGTTGTGAACAACCATAAAATCGATTTATCACCCAGCCCTTATGTATAAGAGCCCTAAAACAAAACTAGCAGTTGTGTTCACTTGCCAGCTTCCAGCCTGTTGTCAGAGGCTTTTCCTCACAGACTGATTGATTGATTTGTGCTCGTCAGCCTAAACAAGTTCCCTGATTTCCTGCTGTAACATAATTTTTCTCAGTAACCTTGTTTCTAGTATCCATGTAAACATGTTGACTGATGCATTGTGAGTGTACACAATTGGTTCCCTAATTCAGTAGTGAAATACAGTAAATTGGATTTCGGACAATGGGTCACTGATCAATCAATGAAATGCAACACAGATCCAAGAAGGCTTGTTAAATTGACCTGAACAGCATATCTCCCAGGAGCTGGGTTGACTATAATATAAAAGTCATAACAAATAGTTTGTGCAAACTTTTAACAGTAGTTTAATAGACATACCAGTAGGCTTGTGTGATATATTCAGACAAAGTAAAGAGTCAATGAAGATATGCAAACATTTTTTTATGAAAAAGTAACAATACAGCTTTCCAGCTACAATATTTCACAATACATTGTCATTTTCTACTGCATATTTTCTTACTCACTTAACCTTTTTTTTTTTTAACAAAAGAACTACATTCAGTTGTCTTAGTCTTTAAATCCTTTCGTGAAAGCAAATGGTGTAAGCACCAAGCAGAGCAAATCTACACCACTGTTGTTCATGCAATCTTAATCATAAACATCACATGAAGCCATGAATGGAGCCCTGTCTCTTTATACCTATGAAACTCAAGTGACCTATTTGCTGACATTTAATCACTATATTGTTTCATCAACTCTTTAGGAGAATATCTCAGTTTCCTTGGCTCAATAAACTCTCTTCACCAGCCACTTATTGCAAATGTGCTTAAAGAGTCTAAAAGCTGCAATCAGCAAAAGACTTTTGTTAATAATCTTAGTGACAGTAATTTAACAGTAGTTTAACATGAATGGGCTATTGCTCAAGAAGCCTTTTTCATAGCAGACATTTAACATGTCATAGTAGGAAAAGCTCAGGTGTATTTCGTAACATTAATGTTGGCTGCATTCCTCTTAGAGGAAGTCCTGGTATCCTGCATGCTGACTCACTGAAACAGCTTCCTTGGACAGTGAATGGATTGTTAATGTTTTCAGTGTCACCTGTGATTTTCCCACCATGACATGTTAGATGTCTGCTGTGAAAAAGTCAAATTGTCTGCTGTGGAAAAGGGCCATGTAACATTTAATTAAAATGATTAACATGATTTATCAAATTTCATCCCAATGGAGCATAAACGTATTTCCACGCTGATATGGGTGTATGTGTCTGAAATGAAGTTGAACTGAAATGAAAGAAAATGACAAAACAAGAAATATAAGAGTTTTCTTACTGCACCCAGGTTTTATAGTTTGACATTTTAAAGCTAAAGTAGAATGTAATGTTTTCTTTTATTATATTTTACAGAACTGTGCAAAAGTCTTAGGCCAATTTAAACTTTGTTATTTTGGCAAGATTAAAATAATTAGACATTATACAATTATACACACTTATTTCTCAGTTGTCTCTTTACTAAAATACAACCAGAACATATACAGTATTATAAAAAGAAATATTTCAGAATAAAACAACTTCATCAGGCTAAAGTTGCAAGTATTTCGTGTGAGCTCCCTTTCCACTTGGCATGTCTTGAACTCTCTTGGGCAGACAATATGAGGTTTACAATACTAATCTTCTGGTGCATTAACACCAGGTTGCATTCAAGACGTATCCAAAGCTCAGTATTGATTGTTTGAGCTACCTTTAGTTTAATGTTTGTATGATTCCATGTTTCATACTAAATTTTGATTTCAAGTCTTTTTCTGTGTTTTAATGCTTTGCACACACTTTGCTGAAACAACAAATCTGTGGTGGTCTAAGACTTTTGCACAGTACTGCACATAACTCAGATTTCATTGTTCCTAAGGGAGTGTTTGATCTGATCCTCTCTTTGCAAACAGCTTCAACTGAAAATAGCTAAAACACAGGACTCTCCCCCAGGAGACTGGTGTTCAGAACTGTGTAAACTTTGTCACCATGTTTCTTTTCCTAAGCCTGAACAACAAAAATAAATGTACTGAAGTAGTTGTAGAGAAATAATATATGTTCAGAGCTAACATATCTTAGGGGTTTTATGATTTCAAAAATGTAATTTAATTTAAAGAACTGCCATTTATCACATGCATTTATTATTCCGCTCTTGCACACAGATAAATAACATACTTATTTACTTGAATTTATTAGATTATTACCATAGCACTGATTGGATGATTGACATTGCCAGTATCTGTGTGTGTGTGTCTGTATCTGTAAATGTATGCACATAAATGGAATCAGTCTCTTATTCTCTGTTTACAGAGAAACGGTGTCCATATACCCACTGTAGTTGCAAGAGCATACACACCGCTTTTAGCTCCTTCTATTGTGGCGTTCTCAGTCCAAGGCCGTGTGCCATTCAGGCGGAGCTCTCAGAGCTCACATCCAAACCTCTGCTGCCTTCAATTAGCATTTAACTCATGAGTGTCAGTCAGTCTGTCCTTGTTCACCAAAGTAGCTGGGAATTCAATTTCTCCCTGTCCTCAAAATCATGTGCTCCCCCTCTGTCTCCCTCTGTCCTCCACCTCTCTCTCTCTCTCTCTCTCTCTCTCTGTCTTTTCTGTGCTGTCTTCTTTTATTCACAGTTTTACTCATTGAGATGTTGAAACAAATATAACAATTTCATTTGGATAATTAATCTGTGTTGATAAATAAGCAGTGCTGTTCATTTTCTGTCTTAAACAAGAGCAAGTATTTATGAATGAGGACAGCAATACGGGAATACTTGCATATTGTTTTGGTGGTAAAGTCTGAAGTCTGCCCACAGTGAGTTTTGGTTGACGCAGTGTTAAATATTCACACATTAATTAATCTAGCAAGAACTGTGCTTTTGTAGATTACTGGCTTTGGGTAAACAAATAATAGAGAGAACCTGATCATCCTGATTAGACGATTCCTCGATAAGTTATTCGGCAGAGAATTAATCGCAACTAGATTGAAAAAGTGATTAATCATATAGGTCATTTTACAAACATATATGATAAAAAATTCTCAAATGAAAGGATTTGATGCTCTTTTTTCATAAATGGCTTATTTTTGGGTTTGCAGTCGGACAACACAAGACATTTGAAGTCACTTTGATCACTGCAAATTATAATTTTATTACATTTCATAAGCAAAATGATTAGTTGATAAACTGAGACAGTAATCATCATATTAATTAACTCAAAAAAAGTTTAAGTTGTGGCCCTAAATGTGTGGAACTGTACATTATCCCAATAAACATGATAACATCTCACTCATCTCATCTTAACTAACATTTATTGAAAACAATATTCTTAAGGAAAAAGAAATGTTTATTGATTATGACAAAGTCGTCTTTATTGGGTGAATTCAAATGCATGTAATATATACATTTTAATGCTTTAATGTTTAACCTAAAAGTAATTCTGGTGCCGACCAGTAAGGGCAGCAACATTTATTCAATGATTGCACACACATTCCTCACACGTTTGTTGCTTGAGAGAGTGCTGTAAAGGAAACAGGTCAAGGACCAGTTTATTTTCTTCACTGTTGTCTCATGTGTGCATGCATACTTTTGTTGAAATGTGATATTAGATTTGGTCTGTTGTTGTTGTTGTTGTTGTTGTTTTATAGCGAATAGTATCGAAATAGCTCTTTCGATACTATTGAATGCATGATTAATGAAGATCATATCATTTTACACACGTGGTATCAGAAACGTATTAAAGTATTGATATATTTGGCAATCTTAGTAGATGGACCAGTAGAGAGACAGTCATAAAGAGAGAGAGGATTATGACAAAGGCTCTTGGACTGAATCTAACCACAGTATGCATTTTTAGCACTAGACACGGTGTAATTTTGATGTATATGTCATTTCAGCTGCCCGTTCATCAGTGATTGAGATAATCTGTCAGAGTCTAATCATCACTTTGTCAGTCAAATCACCAAATGGTCGTTTTTGGATTCCTATGAATCATATTCTGCTGAAAAATTCTCAATAACAGCATTATGAGCAGTTAGGCAGCCGTACACTAACAGGATCTGTTGCCCTGCTGCACACCTTTTTTCAGCATCAAATAAAGGCCAACTTAGAAAAAATATTGCTTTACTTGCTGTGTGTGAGCCATCACAGTGAATAGTTTGATTTATTTTTCTCAAGGTCACAGCACATTATTGTTTCATGGGGTTTCAGCGCCGTGTTCCTGTGTGCTGGTGCTTCAGGTGCTTGTTGGAATATGATTTAAAAAAAAGACATTTATCGATCTCAAAGCCGAGTGCATGTTTTGGAAAAGCTTCATAGTTCTGAGTTACATACAGCCTTATTTTATAATTTTTCTTCTGCCTATGGTGTCTGTTTTTTGATTGTGTTCTCCTTTTCTGCGACAGAACTTTGCAGAAAGTTTGCAGAATGGATTAGCAATATGGCCTCAAAATGATATGGCATACTACAAGGTGTTTGTTTGTCAGTAATATCTATGACGACTAGTGATGTGCGTGCTAGTCGGCATCGTAAATATAGGTCGGTTTTAAGACATAATGCTAAAATCATTATTTTATACTAAAGTTAACTAAGCCAGATTTTTTTAAATTGGGGGCAAAAAACATTGGTTCGATTTTCCACTTTGAAGCAAGGTGGAAAGTAGGACAAAGATAACATGATGTAAAACATGCGAACAGCGTGATTTGTCAGTATTATGAAGTTTAGACTTGTCAACTAGTCTAAGTTTTAACTTCAGTTTAAAAGTCAGAGAAATTGGTCATTAGGAACATCGCTAACGGTAACATACAGTGAATTTTTCCCATCATATCGAGCAACAAATTATTTTCATTATCATTAATATACCAATTATCTCCATGATTGAGCAAAAATAAATAAATCAGAAAATTGTGAAATATGTTAATGACACTTTCACATTTTCGAGCCCAAAGTAACTTTGCCATCAAAAATATAATCCGTTTATAAAGATGAACGACTGGGATGAGCCGCATATCTTCACATTTAAGAGGCGGAAACTATCATAATGATTGCAGTTTTTCCGTGAAATTTGACCTGCATGATTAATTGATTATCACAAAATAGATATTGATAAGTTTTCTGTTGATTGAGCAATCGATTAAGTTTTAGTTCTCCCATGCACCCGACTGTGACTGACCAACATACACCTGTTTTTTTTCCTAACTTAAAAACAAAAAAGGGTTTTCTTCCTTCCCTTGGGATGCGCTGGTCTGATCATTTATCACAAAGCAAACTTACAAAGTAATTGATTAGTCTGTTTCCTGGGCTAAATCAGATCCTGATATGTCCTGCATCACGGTGATGGTCTCCAGTATCCAATATGCCAAAATTTCCTCACTCATTTTGGCCAGTTGCCAATGCCGATACTAATATATGGAAATATGTTTTTCCTTTTAATTGCAGAGAACATCTAGTCTTTACTACTACTTTATGTGTAAAACATAAATCATGGAATCAGTCACAGTCACATAAATCATCAGTCTGAGACCCTTCAGTTGACCGAGATTGCTTCAAGTCGAGTTTTTTGTCGTTGTTTGTTTTTTTGCTTATTTGCTAGTCAGTGTGCTGTGCAGTTTACTTTTCGTAATGTTTGGTTCCCAGCTTTTGCTGCAGAGTGAGTGCTCTTGACTTTGACGCTACTCTTTGAGCATGAATGACGCTGTCACACCAAACATCCCACTGAGCCCGTTCAGACTTTCAAACGTAATATGGAATAAAACAAATAGTCAAATATTCGTACTGAACAGCCAAATCTGATTGCACTGTCATAATTCTGAGTCAGGTACTGCCCTAAAAATTTTAAACAAAACTTGAAAGTCATCCCAATTTTACTGTCTTGGATGGCGCTCTCCCTGAGACAATCCTGACATCAGCCAAAAACAGGGGAAATCTGACCTATTTCAACTATTTAAGGTCGCATAATGAAAGTATCATCCTACCACCTGTCATATCAGCCGAAATGTTCATTTCAGGCTGATGTCGATATTTCATTTTAAAGCCTTTATCTTCTGATACCAATGACATGCTGATATTATTGTGTATCCCTGAGTGTAGTCTTTTGGATTTAGATCCTCTGCTCTTTTTCATGAAGTGTCTTTCACATGACTGTAGTCATTCCTTTTGTCACTCCTCCACAACCAGCAGCCATGAACATTTCTCCAAGCTTCTGCATGCATGTAGCAGGTTCATAATGTTGATGTTCTACTACAAAGGGTTTACACGCAGCTTTTAGTACTTTCTCTTGTTGCTCTCTCTTTCCAAGGCCGTGTGCCACTCAAGCTGCACTCTCATTCCATCTGCAATATGCATCTGCATATAGCCGCAGCGGTAATATGCTGTTACAGCCGCCATATGATCAGTAATTCAAATCATCTGTCTGAGAGCGTAATGATCACTTTCTCAGCTTAATCAACAATTTTTTTTTCCTCCGAGTCATTTTGCACATAATAACTGACAACAAAAGCATCATAAGCCGTCCAAACTTCTCAAAACATCTGCATACACATAACAAGGACACATATGAGAGACACACACACACGCATTGGTCCATCAAGCCGCTCTCCATCTGTATATCCAAGGGTCTCCTGCGACCTTCCTCCCAACAAGGCCAAGGGACATTCATACTGATTTATTCAAAGGGACGGTTCTCATTCAATTTTCTCCATATTCATAAGCGTGTTTCGCACCCCCGCTCTCGTTTTTCCTTTTCAGCTTTAAATTAAAGGTACAGGAACGAGCCAGGCCTTTCATCTAGGGCTGGGGGTGGAGGGCTGTGGGAGGAAAGCAAAGGCGTGCGTGTGTGTGTGTTGGGTGGGGGTGCATCGGGCGAGGGAGGGATTGGTAGTGGTGAGACTCTCTCCACTCTGTATTTATTAGCCCCCTTTGCCCCCCCACCCCCACCCCCACCTCCACCCAACCTCTTCTCCCCCTCCTCCCCCAGCGACACCTGGCGAAAAATGATTCATTAATTCAAAAAGCAGCATTTTTGAAAGCCGTATTTCAAAGGCTTCGACAGGAAAGAGAGAGGAGCTGAGTGGGGTAGGGTGAGCTGAGAGAGCTGAGCGAACAGGAGGAGGAGGAGGAGATGGAGGAGGTGGAGGAGAGGGCAGAGCCAAGGTGTTTGAAGGGGCAGAGTACACTTCACGTTTCTGTCATGCCAAAGATCAAGCTTGGGATGGAGGGGGAAAGTGCCAGGGGGAGGGTTAAAAGGATACATGGGGGTTTACTTCAGATTTAGTCGGTGTATACTTACTGGATCTCCATGCAGGTGGCGTTCAATTAGCAATAACATCACAGACGGCAGCATGATAAAAAAAAACAACTTGTTAGGGGTTAAATGCACACATGTAAATTTGCAATAGATAGAAACTGAATTCATGCTTGTTATTAACACTCTGAAACCTGAGCAAACACTGGAAGAGGGCAATGAGGAACAGTAGAAGAAATAACCCAAAAATGTGCAAGAAATTTGTGAAAAGCACAAAAAATTCTCAGATAATTACTAAAATTAGATTAAAAAAAGAGTACATTTCCTGGGAAAAGGGAATAATTTTGTAACATACTTTTAAATATCTAGTTATGATAATTATATAGTTTTTCACCAGCTTTTTTCCTTCATGTCTTGCCAAGTTGCTTATTGCCCTTTTTCCGATGCTTTTGGAAGAAATCGCGCTTAGTGTTCAAAGGTTTAAATACTTGTGTAAGCCATCTGAAAGCAGCACAAGAAAAGTGATGTCGCTCCAGGTTTCAAAGGGTTTAACACCTGTTGGCTAAATCAGAAGATTCTCCCAAGTCACTGTGGCTCCAACGCTTTAACTAACACACACACATTTATACACACACGAGCGGTAAACACCAACAGCGGGATCATGTGTCGGCCACTCCCAGTCCAGCTGAATCTTTCATACGGCTGCAGATGATGTGGTTAATTATAGATGGCAGGACAAGCCGGGATCCTTAGCCTCAATTAGACAGGGCCACAGGGTTACTGACCTGAGCAACGACTGTCAGTGCCTATTACACACTACACATGGCCAGTGACAGCGAGAGGGGGCCGGGGGTGGAGGGCAGGGCTGGGTTACAAGGGCTACTGCTGTATTCTTTTCTTTGCCGGCAAAACGCGACACACACACACACACACACACACACACACACACAATCAGAAACCCACAAATGAAAACACAGTTGTCTCAAGCAGGCTGATTTTGTAATCAGTGGAATTAATCACATTATTAGCTTATTAGTCTGATTGTGTGTGTGCGTGCGTGTGTGGTTATTTGCGCTTCTGAGGTTTTACAATTTTATTCCTGTTTTAAACATTCTTGTTTTTTTCGATTAGTAGTTTCTGTCCGACCATCTGTGTCAAAATGTAATTACAAACGAATTCTTTAACCTGACAAGACTTTTTTTCAAGAGGAGCAGAGATGCTGGCTCCATTACTCAGGGATCAGATCTTGGATCCTATTTTTGTAATTTTTGCCATTAATTCCTGCGATAACATTATACCTTATGAGTTAATTGCTGAAACTGAAAACACAGAAACATCCCTGAAAAGAAGTCAAACAGAGAGAGAAATACAACATACAACTTTGTCTGCCATTATCTTTGGGCTTCTGTAGCTTCTGTAGCTCCCCCCACGCTTACCTCCTAGAGATACACACACAACAACATGACAGCGAGCATTAATGGCAATGAGAGTACTTTCTCAAAAAAGGCACAGTTTCGTCAGTCATCGGGAACTGGTTCAGTTTTGCAGCGTCAGATCTTGAAAAACACAGTCCTCTGCAAAGTTTTTTTTAAAGGCTGTTGCAACTAAAGAGAGCAGCACGACCATTTTATTTCAACATCTCAAACGGAGGCATGCAGCCCAATGAGAGAAATGTGTCTCACCCCAAGACGCTCAAGACCGCATCAGTCCAGAAAAACCCGGTAAAAAGCAGCCGACATTAGTGGAATCATTTTCCCATTGTGTCCCGTATGACAGGAAAGAAACCCACTGCAAAGCTGTTACTGATGCAGTCGCACAGCGTATCACTAAAGATACGGTGCTCGTATATACAGTGGAAAAGCCTGAGTTTATCCACATGCTGAAAACTATCGACCCCGGGTATGTGTTACCAAGCCAGTATTTTGCTGAAGTTGTCCTCCCTCATCTGTACAACTGTACACGTGAAAAGATCGTTTGAGAGCTGGAGGGGATGTCGTTTTATTCCACAAAAATCGACTGATTTTTTTTTTAAAGCCATATCGCCCAGCCTTAATTGATACTGATACCAGTACTGATATTGCTTTTCAATTCTGATACTTATTGATACTATGATAGCAACACTGTTTCTCCAAGAGGTTTTTAATATTTTGGTACTGACCGGTCAGGAACTGGAACCAATTTAATACTGGTTCTCAATACCCATCCAAATTGGTAACAGTGTCCTGATACTGCCGGAGCATCTCCAGTCATTCTCCGAAATGTGAGCTTATTATTGAAATAACCGGTGCTGGTGCACACATTTTTAGTTTTAACTACATATAAAGAGGTGTAGGTAATCTTGTTAAACTTTTGGCTTGTTTACAGCCTTACAGATTGTCTGACTGCCTGTGTTTCTTGCTCCGTTGGATGTCTTTGCCGCAAAGTTAGTGTGTTTCTGAGCAATTAACCATTTAAGCCTCAGATGTAATTTCAAAATCCCACTTTCAAAATAATATTATTTTCTTTTTAAAACAAAAATCTCGCTTAATGCGCACCTGTGTGGCCTGCTGTCAGATTCTGGCTGAATATGTGAATTGAGCTGCTGATTTTGTTTTGATATAAATAAATGGAGGAGTAGCATATTTAGCGTTATACTGGCAAAATTTAGGATGATGACTGACTAATTTTTCATTTTTTGTTTTGGTTACCTTAGTTCCTAAATGTTTGTAGAACTGCAGGAAATGGGATTCAGATTGCCAGTTTTTATGTTTTTGCAATGAACACAATGTCCCTTTAACTGAAATAAAACAAAAGCTACAAATATTGTACTCAAGTGTTAATAAGATGGAATTTTCCTTTTTTTTTTAAAGTGCATAGAATAAAGCTCAGATAAAATGAACATGATTATTCCACATCCTACCAATACAAGACAAAACTTCAACATTTTGTGTAATTGTCAAAACTCTTTTGCTGTATCATCCCGTGTTGTGATCTCTTAACAATCTGCCGCGAAGGCAAGCAGGTAAAAACTTCAGTTGTCACCCACGGCTCGGCACAGAGTAGTGATATTTGCCGTGTTTTTCTCACGGAGTTAGCTATTGGTGTAGTATGTCCCATTCCCAGGGTGTCTCTCGTGATACTGTCTCCGGGAACAAAACCAGGCAAATAGCCCTGAAATCTATCATATAATGATCCGGCCCTAATGACTATGGCTGCAGCAATAGGACGGTCCCCGAGTTAATCACTGCTGTCTACCTTAAACTCTGTATCTTGTAATTACCGTGTCCTCCTGGCCCCATGTCTCTTCACCACTTTATCTGCTATCTGCTGTACAGGATGAAAGTTTCAGTGCAAAAATGGTCTGAGGTTGTGCTGTGCATGGGTACCTTTTCACCTGATACTAATTATTTTCCCGGAGAGTGAGAGGATGCACCATGAGATCAGCTATTTGTTGCAGTTAAAGCCTCTGCCAAACTTGCCTCTCAGCTCCCGTCCACCTCCTCCTCTCTCGCTGCTGCCTTACCTGTACTCACCTGTGTCTGTCTGTGCGGGTGAGTGAGAGCCAAGCCCCCTTTGGGACCTGCTGATTAGGGTATTAAAAATAAATGGGCTCAGTTTAGGGGGGGTTTGGTGGCACGGTGGTATATATTTCTGTTAATTTTTCTCCCCCCCCCCTTCCCTTTCTCCTATGTAGTGACTGATCTGGCAGAATATGATAGCATGGGCTGTCACGGCAATAATTAGGCCTATTTTCCGTGAGGTCATCTTACAGGGACGCTGGGCGGCTGTGGTTCACACACAGGGTGCTCTGTGCTGTTCCTGCCCCAGAGCCCCCAGGATATGATCGTCCACACAGGGCAACAAAGAATCACTCCGCAGCAAATGAACGAAACATAAAACACCTACAATCTGATATGGACCGTGGTTCCCAACGCTGGGAGAGTTTACCTCGCCGGGCTTTCACAGCTCCGAATCAAACAGGCTTTTTATTAAATTGTGTCCAGTCTAAAATATTAAACAAGATCTGAAGGAGGATTAAGTTGTCAAGGGAATTACCTGGGATGCATTTCAAAGCATATTTTTGTTTGTTTGTTAGTGCACCGAAAGTCAAGTAATTAAAACTTTATGTCTGAGTCTAAATGAAAACCTTAAAGTGTGAGGTAGACATGTTTGGTAATGCTTCTGCCACCAGAAAGCCAACAGTGCCAAGTCGGAGCGCAACATATTTCAGCTCCATTGAAAACACTCCCTGGTTGGGTCAACAGCTGCAGGCTAGAATTAGAAATCAATTATTCAGCTTCGACAAGCTCATTAAGTCTCTGAATAGGATTTTCTGTTCTGAGTCTGCCTGCTCATTTCTCCTAGCTTGCAGTTTCTAATTAGTATTTCTTTTCTCTTTAAAGTTTGATGGGAGTTTGGGCAAAAAACGTGGGCACTGACTTACCACTCATAGGCCCGCTGGCTCCTCTGAAGAGTATCATTATCTGTCGAAGAGGCTGTATCGGTACATTCGAAGACCACTGAGGTTGTTTGCTTTCAGTTTGGGCACCATCTAATGATTGGAGTCATCAGGCTAAATTAGGCATTAATAATCAAAGGAGTGTAATCTGGGTAAATTAAGCATTAATAATCAAAGGGTGACTGGAAATTATCACACACACAGTAAATGAAGCAGCACTAATCAGCAGGAAGAAAGAGGGCACAAGGCCGACAAAGTATTTTTGAGACAGAAAATGGAAGGATGTGTGCGCATTTATAATCAGTTCCATGCTGAAGGACTACTCCGTGCTAACATGATTGATGTTGTCATAGAAACTTCCATCCGCCCCACTCGATGGCATCCTTCAAGTGAAGCCAGACATAAGCTTGCATTTCATAATGTCGCCTACTGTTGCCTACATCACCTACAGTGCAAGGAGGCTTATTAGTACAGCCGCTCCAGCTCTCCTCCCTCTCTCTCTCCCTGCTCTGCCTCCTCCCATCCCTCCCTCTCTCTTTTCTCTCTCCCTCTCTTCCTCTCCTCTCCACATTGTGTCTGTCTATCTGATCCCGTGGCCTTTTGTTGCGCTATGAAAGGCCTGATGCCACACTCATTATTTTCTCCTTTATCTCTCTCCCCACTGCTCTGATTAGAACAGTCGCCCCTGACAGACGCCCTCAGCCAGCTCCTATCCATTAGTGTGTGTGTGTGTGTGTGTGTGTGTGTGTGTGTGTGTGTGTGTGTGTGTGTGTGTGTGTGTCTGTGTGTAAGAGCCATGTGAAGCTACCTACCTATATAAATCATAAGTTTTTTCAGCAGTAAATGCCTGTGTTTCAAAGGCAAATATATGAAAACACAGATATTGCATAAAGGGTGGAATATTAGAGGAGAAAATTAGGTGCGTTTTGATAATTTTACGGTTTTTGTGATCGCAATTACACTCACTGCCAAACATGCACACGACACACACTCTGCCTTGCACTCACACAAACACGCACATCCACACACCATGGGAAAAACTAGCTCGTCCAAGCCAAGTTTTCTGTTTGGGCTTTTGTGTTTTGGTGCGGGCAAAGTTGGAAGGCTCTGAATTCTGAATGCTGCTGAACTTTTACTGGGTATAAATAATGCCCAGACATATATTTCTCAACTTTATGTGTGCATGCATTTGCCTGCACTTGCATGTATGTGGATGAGTTTACCTCTACATTTAGAGATGAAGCTATATGAAAACTTCATATCATGATTATAGTGACAAAATTGTTAGGTATTATTCCAGTATTGTTAAATTGTGCGTAAAATGTGGAAGAAGATACACTGATATAGACACATAAATCATTTCACCAATTTTTACAATGATAACATAGACTGTAAGTAATGGGCGTAGCTACCGTGACGTCACCCATTGGTTTGTGGACCCCCATTTTGAAACCTCACGTTTGGCATTTTGGCTATCTTGTTTTTTTGGTGGCCACATTTGGGCAAGAGGCTGGAGCTTTGGGGGAGTGAGGGGTGGATCTGACTGAAAAGCTGAGGACATTATAGGCAGACAGACTGTCACTCAAAACAGTCTGCCCATAATTATGTGTAACTTTAAACCTTGATAAAATGTAAATGGGTGAGTTACATAAAAATTCACTTCCCGTACAGTTGTCATGGATGGGGAAATCAGCCAAAGAGACCAAAATTCATTTTTTGTACCAGGCTATAAACATGTTCATTTCTGCTGTAAAGTTTGACATTGTAACATGTGGGTCTATTGACTCACTTCTGGAGCCAGCCTAATGTGGCCGTTTAAGGAACTGCAGTTTTCAGCCCTGTAGGTCGCCACTTGAATATTGCGTATTATTTTGACAGATGTTGTGATTATGGTTAGGATCATGATTTTAATGAAGAAATTTTTGCATTTCATTTTCACTTAAAAAATGATGATAGCTCTTTGCTGGATCTGTAAGAAAATGAGTATATTTTGGCTTGAAAATGATTTGTAAGCTGGGGAATCACCACATTGCTTCATTTGTAATGGCCTGTTGTGAAACATTTTATCGTTATCCAAAAAAACATTCCAGCCCCTGCGAATAGGAAACTACGGCCATATTGTGATTTTGATAATAATATGATAATTATGCAGCCTTAATGCATTTGCCTGCATGTGCATGTACCAATAAAACAAGGGCAACGGTGTTGTTTCAACATTTGTGGGGACACAGATAAAATGGGGGGTTGGGTGTCTTCCAATAGGAAATTTTGAACAAAAAATTCTTAATTTGTTGCATTTTGGAGAATTTTTCTGCATATGTTTATGGTCAAAAAGTCTTTCATTTTGTCAAAATACATGTCCTCTGCTATTGTCCTGTCATGATTTGGGGGTACAAATGCACACGCTCTTAATATTGAGGTGGACCTGTATGCCCCCCCCCAAAATCTACGCCCATGCAGAAGTCCTTTACTTTCACATTCCCTCTCTTTCTCTTGGAGTAAAACTGGCAAAACACAAGTTCATCACTTCATGGAAGCCAAAGGTTGTCTGTTATTTTCCTGCTGATGATTTCTCTGCAGATATATGTCCCTTCAAATAGACAAATTCACATATTGTCAGCCTTACAGCGTCACGGTCCTGTTGTAATATAAGGTGTCATGTATACAAAGTGTGCAGAAAACCATGAGGGAGCATTTAATAAATCAATCGCTAATCTCCAATAAGCTGTTTACAGTTTAATTTATGCATAAATCAGTCACACTGAATTATGGGAAACACTTTTAAATATTTACAGATACATGTAAAATGGAACAAAAAGCCTTTTTACACATATATTATTTTCTCATAGGTGCTCTCTGTCTGTGAGCAGTCTGAATATGTCATTTGTTTTTAAATTGCATTATCATGCAAAATGAAGCAGAAATTTGATGAAACTCAGATGGATTCACCTGAGTTAATGGAATATGGGTTTAAGAGGGAACTAATTATCCCAGTTTAGCAGGGAGTGAATGTGTTTCTTTGGAAGGCCTGATTTTGAATGTAAACATTAATGGCCTCCTTGATTAGCATAAGAATCGCGTGTTATTGTCCTGCTCACTCTGTGTCCTATTGGATATGCATCTGTGCTGCTCCAGACACACACACAAGCATGCACACACGCACACACACACACACACACACACACACACACACACACACACACACACACACGCTTCAATACACTTATTACCTGCCTTATCTACTAATGATGCCATTTCTGTTTTGTTTTTTTTTGTTTTGCTAATCCATAAAATTCATTTCTCCAATCAAATTACAGTTTTAAGGCCCGATAGTATTACTGAAAGCTTTTCTCTTTTTTTTGTAGACGCCAAGACAAAAACAAAAACAAGCTCCAACTCTTGAGGTGAAGCGCAATATTTAATATAAGCACAGCTGAAGAGGCTAAGTCATTGTGATGCTCCTTTTTTGGTGTTCATGCTATCTTCGGGTGTTTCTCTGTGAGGAATATGCCATTATTACAGTATAAACAAAGGAGAAATGAAGGGAAAGATAAGGAAGTAAAAGACTGAAATCATGGGACCCAGGTGAAGAGTTAAATTAAGAAAAAGAGGCGATGAGGAGAGTTAAAGGGCAGGTGAAGAAGGGACGCTTTGACTTGGGGCCTCCCGGGGACGATGACCTTATTTCAAATTCTGGGTGAGGGACTATAGTTAGGCAACTGAGGAGCCCCCCCTAAGTCTCAGATACACACACGCTCAGACACACTTTCAAGGCTGAGTTTCCTGCAGCTCCCTCAAAGGCCACGCTGCTGCCATTGTCGGTAGTAAAGCTACACAATAGGTTACAGCGTACAATATTCCTCCAATGATCAACTCTATATCCTTGGTGGAATAGAAGCAAACTAGGAACTAAATCCATCTTTACTGAAAGAATGAATGCATAGCTTTTTGCATTTTGTGACAGCTGATTCAAGCAGCGTGGCCCTAATGTTTTTTGTATTTTCTAGATATACTGTTTGAGACTTTTGCCTTCTGTCTACATGCACAATTGAAATTTAAGTTCTGTTTATAACTATACCTAGGTTTTAGCAGAGCATTTACATGGTTCACAGTAGTTTAAGGTTTATTTCCAGTATATAGAGCTTTAAAAAGCAAACAGATTTTGCACCAGAATGCTTCAGAAAGAACGACTTAAAAAGTGTGTATACGCTTATATATAAGCATAAGAAAGTGAGATAAAAAAAAAACCAACAACTTTAAACACAATTTAAACCACCGAACAAACTTTCCCTGTAACTCAAGCTTAGGCTGTGTTTAACCAGCCTGCTCTCGTTTCAAAGCAGTCAAATACCACCGCTTTTGTCATGCTTTTGGCGTAAGATTGCGACACCAGAAGCCATCTGTCACATCCCTAGTGATATGCTGCTGACATCAGCTGAATCACTTGCAGTATTGTTATGCACGGCTGGACGGCACCTGCCGTGGCAGCATGAGTTGTGGATGGTTGTTGTCACTTGACAACATGGCCGGATGGAACCAGACGCATCTGCACGATACGCTGCTGGATGGCGTCAGGTTCAAACGCTGCCGGTAACAACATAATGTTAGGAGTACGAGGGGTGGTGGATAGGTCCAAAAAAACCCCGGACTTACATGTGGGAGTTCAGTGTTTGCTTCCTGACTGAATGCGATTTTTTTTCTACACCTTACCATATGCCTCTTTCCCCTTATCCCAACCATTCATGCCAGCATGTGCTTTTACCGACGTACTGGCATCCCACCATGTGCTTGTGTGGACATCATCCTGTTGATCGCGGCATCCGGCAATGTAAATAGCAGACGCAGAGGGATACCCAGAGCGTAATATGTAGATGTGGAAGTCCAGAATTTCAGGTTTGCAGACTCCTGTCTTAGATTTTCTATTTATTTTTATTTTTTCATTTTTTTATTTAACCCATATTTAACCAGTTAAGTCCCACTGGGATCATTGGTTTAGACACCAAGTGAACTTTGGTTAAAATTAGGGAAAAAATGTGATTTCGGTTAAATGTTAATTTAAAAAAAGGTAATAAAAATAATTTTAAAAAAAGCATCAACGTAACACTTGTTTATGGGGGAAAAAGGTGCCAGGAGAGATTATACAGTTTCTCTCAGTACAGGTCCAGACAAATAATGTGTGGTACGGGGGCCCTTCTGTGTGGACTTTGCATGTTCCCCCTCGTGTCTGCGTGGGTTCTCTCCAGGGTCTCCAGCTTCCTCCCACAGTCCAAAGACATGCAGGTCAGATTGATTTGTGACTCTAAATTGCCTTTAGGTGTGACTGTGAGCGTGTACAGTTGTCTGTCTATATGTTACGGCCCTGCGTTAGTCTGGCGACCTGTCCAGGGTGTACCTGACTTTCCGCCCGATGACAGCTGGGATAGGCTCCAGCCCCCCCGCAACCCTTGCAAGGACAAGTGGTTACAGAAAATGAATGAATGAATAATGTGTGGTAGCACGAAAATCTTCTCAGACCAAATTAAGAGACAGACAAACAGTGACTTATAGTGTTTTGTAAGGTTTTTAAATTATGCTGATGTAATGATACTTGAGTACTTTATTTACCCCCCAAGGTACTACACATATTCAAAGTAAACAATAAAACTATTCAAACACACCAAAAAGAAGTAACTGTCTGCAGAATCAAGTGCACTGTTGTTCAGATATCAGTTTACACAGACAAGCTTGTTCCCTTGTAGATCTCTCCAGCTGATTCCAGATAGTGACACCACCTGCTCTTGAATGCAGATTTGTGGCTGCAGGGTTTTTAGGAGATGTTGATGCTACCTTTCAAAAACACCTTTTTACACAAGCAGACTTTTACCATTAATTAAAAGTGCTTTGTTGCCATTCCCCAAAATACAATTCTCAGGTGTTTCTGTGCAGGAACGATTTTGCATCCGGTTCACGTACATTCAAACGGAGAAAGAAATTTTGACAAACCTGCAAATTATGGTCAGGGAGTTCATTATCCTTGATAATTTTACAAGTAATCCTGCTGTTAATTAATTTTTGCTTTCTTTAATCATGACCTTAGTGGGTCAAAACTCCAGCAACATTTGTAGTTAAATGATAGCTTTTTTATGAGACCAAGATATAAAAGACAACCAATCATATTCACAAACACATGTGGCTGATGCGGAAGAATGTTAGGGATGTTTTGGGTTTTTTTTTCCATTTTGCATTAAGAGAATGAAGTTGAAATGTCAAGAATAAAACTGAAATACCCTTTTGAAAATATTTTGTGTAGATAAATTGGTGAATTTTTTCTTCATTATCAGTTTAATGACAACAGAAGTATTTCTCTTTTAGCACATAAACAGTGTGGTAACAAGTAAGCAAACTGAAATAGTTGGTAAAGGACAAATGCCAAGGTATCGATGGTTACACTTGCCTGCAATACAGAGAGCATAAATTGTAAAGCAAAACACAGTTTTATGAACTAGAGAAGTTAACTTTATTCTTGAGGTTTACACTTTATTCTCAACAGTTTGACTTTATTTTAAAAATGAATTAATAAAAGAAATTCTTCCCCATGATTTATTTACCAAAAATGCCTGGCACTTATACTAAAAGTTTGACTGACATTTCAATTTTATTATGATAATGCAAAATAAAATTTAAAAAATCTTCTGCCGCTATTTTTTCCACGCTTGTGCCTGGCCCTGAAACTGCTCTATAGATTTATATGTGTGTGAATATGATATATTTTTAATTTATTCATTTGATATTTTTCAGTTTTTTAATAAGAATTGGTTTCATACCCCTCTTATTTTAAAGTTTTGTGTAGTGCATTGCATGATGACCCAGATGAAGGCCATGAGTGGAACACAGTCTCACAACTAAGTTTTTTGTTATACTCTAAGTATTGATTGAGTCTAAACCTCTTCAGACATTTTTCCCTCTCTGTGCACCTTTTTAGAAATTGGTGAGGTTGAGCCAGAAACTCTGCCAGGATAATGACCTTAACAGAATAAAGTGTGTAGGCCCTATTTTGCAGTTATACATGAATAAAGTACTGCTTTGCTTTAAAATCTCATTCTTTACTCTTATCCTTGGCAAACTCAATCTGCATGTGAAGATCATGCGATAAGATCAAAAGCTCCAGGTCAGCTACTAAATTATGATCCTAGGATAATGTGATTGGAAGTCGATTTACTCCATCATGTGCACACCTCAATTGGACTATAACTGGCTTAAGCGTGTGCTCCTAAAAACAATCACACCCCAGCCACCCACTTTCTGTGATGAATAAAGTACAGTCCTACAACATCGGCATATAAGCTAAGCAGTGTACTGCTGTGGATGAGGCCTAAAAAAATCAATGTCAGTTTAAGCGTTTACTATTTTTTAATATTTTCTCCTCTTCACCTTACACAATAGCTGATAGAGGCAGCAGTAGACCAGCAACTCCGCTGTTTAGTGGAGTAAAATTGTGTTTTTGATATAATGGCTTCAGATCCCTGTCGGTAATGCCAGAAACACACTGGTTGCGGAAGCAGTGCGTGAGCATCACTGAACCTGTTGGGTTTTTTTTTTGGGCGCCCATGTTCGCAAGTTAGAGCAGCCACTGCTCAGGTGCATCAGCTGTGTCACATCTAAAGAAATAGTGGCTCGCCGATTTTTTCTGTGTGCCGTTCATGGTTGCCAGCAGAAATAGACCCTGAAAATGGTGTTTTGATAATTATATTGATTTTCTATACCACCATTTAATATAGTTTTAATGTCTTAACCTGTCAGAAGATGATGAAATCCAAATCTATGTTTTACTCAATCTTTCCTGCTTCTGTTTCAAAATAAAAGTCCTCTGACAACATGTCTGTAGACAAAATCCCATCAGTTGTTGACACCAGGCATTTTATTGTGAAACATTTGCAGAATTAGAATTTGTTTTGTCTGGCAATGCAGGAGCTGCACAACTTAATAAATAAGTGGAATTTGTGCTTGTAAATTTGGGAATACATTGTTCTTAGCATCAGGCAGCCCTGCAGAAGCATCACAGCCACAGTGCTGCCAGTGTGGACACTGCAAGCATGAAACACACTGCAGTTTGGCGAGGCTGCCGTCACACACTGCTCGTGCAACCAGTGGGTTTCTGGGCTGTCTTACGGAAAGGTAAAGTGATGAAAATATTCTAAATTGAGTATAAACTTCAACTGATCATTGATTATATATACGTGACTCTGCAGTTTTCTACTGCAAGGTCATTGTAAATAAACAGTTACGATTATGATTCAGTCTGTATCATAGACTGTATAAATAATGAAGGTCTATGGGAACTAGCTGAAAGGGGGCATATCACCACCATCTGTGACAGAGTCAGACATACTCGTGTCAATAAATAGATTCTGCCCTGGTGCTTGAATACTGGGACAATGACAGTAGTCCAGATAAATGGCCTAATCGAGCTATAACCATAGCTTGACTTATCGGTGTATGTAAATGTACTGACTAAATGGTTGTTATTGCCATATTAATGCCATTGTTGTCTAGAAAGGGCTTGCTTGCTTCTGTGGTGCCGGCATGCTGTCTAAACTCACACATTGAAGAGGCATGATGCCACCGTTTTTTGTTGTTTGATAATGCAAAGAAGACTTAGTAGCAGCTCTATAAAAAGGGCTA
This sequence comes from Plectropomus leopardus, assembly GCF_008729295.1. Taxonomy (NCBI): domain Eukaryota; kingdom Metazoa; phylum Chordata; class Actinopteri; order Perciformes; family Serranidae; genus Plectropomus; species Plectropomus leopardus. The sequence continues at coordinate 23,500,515 of NC_056472.1, forward strand.
AAGTAACATTTTATAAAAGCTACCCAGAGTTTGGTTCTTCCCCTGAGGCGGAGGCGTTGAGGAGAACTCGCAGCTCTTTTTACAAGGCTCTCCCTTTTCATTTCTCCCATCATTGGTTTCCTGTCATCCCGCCCTCCTTATCTTTACCTCTGTCACTCTGCTTTGCTACAGCCACTGCAATTTAGTGCAGAAAAGTGTAAAAACATGCATCACCAGCTGAATGGGCTGCAGAGTGCATCACTGCTAACAAGGTCTAAGGGCCAAAGTGGTTAACTAAGCATCTGTCTCACTGCCTTCCTCCCTCAGTCACTCTGGCTCTCTTTCTGTCTTCTCGACCACCTGGCTGCTCATACCGCCTTAATTCTCATCCATTTTTTTTTTTTTTGTCTTGTCAATCTCTATATCTGGACAATGTCCAACATGATGGATCTCGCCACCATCAAAGAAAGACTTTCCATTAATGGGCCCTGACCTTGTCTGACTACTGTACTTAAAAACCGTCTCTGCTGCCGGGCGCACTTTCCCCTAATCACTCCCCTCACTCCTTGACCCTCCCCCCTCCCTCCCTCCCCACCCCCACCTTCCCATTTCACCTCCTCGCCATAATCTCCCGTTTTTTTCCCCTCCCTCCATAAATTTTCTGCTCCTCTCACCTTACAAGAACCCCCCTCTGTTGTTTGTGGGGGCTTGCCTGATAGCCATTAGTGTTACACCCTATTACATCAGTAATGACTGACTGTGAGCTCTAATTAGAGATGTGTTAGGGAGAGCTGACTTACCCCCCCCCCCCCACCCCCCCACCTCCCTTCCCTCCTCCTTCCTGCTTTTTTCCGCAGAGCTGTTACTGTGACTCCATCGCCGAGGCGACACCATTAGCACAGCACCTCTAAGAGTTGCAACTCCTGACTGTTAAAACCATTACGTTCATTACAGACCAATCAGAGGGGAAGGTGTTATGGCTAATTGATAAGCTGAACAATGCATAAAATCTTGTCTCTAATTGCCCTGCGGGAAAAGGAGAAAGCGCCCTGGGAGGAAGAGACAGTGAGAGAATGAAAGAAAGAAAGAGAGAGTGGGGAAGCGGCTGGCGTGCTAATTTCAAAATCTGATATTTTTCCACTCGAATAATTTAGGCTTACAATATGTCTTCATCCAAACATGCTGTAGATTTTTCCCCTTCTTGAATAATGGGATGTTTCTTCTGGGTTTGTCATCTGTGATAAGATGATTATCTGAAAGGTCTGGGGCACATTGAGAAGAGAGTCCGCCTTCTCTGCTGGAGTAGGTAATCCTGGGTAATAGCATTATGGACACAGTGTTTTCCTAAAGCCCATGATTATCCACTGCTGTTTGCCGTGGGATTGACATTGGCCTCCCTGGTCTCTCTCTCTCTCCTCTCTTTTTTTTCCTTACTCTGTTTCTCACTTGTTCATGTCATCCTGTCTCTGACTCACCACTCCATCAAGCCCTTATATGCTCTTCTCTTACAATTCTACCAAGAGAAGAAGATGAAAATAGAGCACATGCAGTAACAAAAGAACAAATTGCTTGTAGACAAGGCCGCCCCAGATTTGAATGGCATGTTATGCTCTCTCTGTCAAAAAATCGCACATTCACTTTGTCAGTTTGGGGTTACCATCCTGCTCTAAAACTATTTACTAAAATGTGTTAGGAAATTCTGCAACCGTTTTTAGCCTTTACTAGCTCAGAATATTCTCAGCACTGGATCTCATTTATTGTATTTTCCAACGCAGCAGTTCCCAACTGATGGGTCACGGTCCAAAAGTAGGTCGTTGGTCCATTTTTAATGGACCACAAGTGACTCGTGAACATGTCAAGTTTGTAAGAACACACTTTATTTTAAGCACAGTGAATTTATGACACTGAGCTTTAATTTTGAGGGGCCGTTTCTTTTTATTCTTGCAATTTGTTTTATTTCTTTGTGTTCTAAGCCAACGTATTACATTTTGTGAAATAAAATAGAGTATGTGGTCATTTATAATGTGTGAACCTTGAACTCACAACTAAGGAGAAATCTTGATCTAAAGTCTTAAAATCTTGTTTTATCATACCCAATTAATGCTATATATGTTTTTACATTCTGTAACATTACATTGATTGTTTTATATGCATAGGTATAGATTTCAGGGGGGATGCAGGGGACAAGCCCACCTCAATATTTAAAACATGCATTTGTCCCCCAAAATAAAAGCAAGGAATAGATTTTTTTAAAAAGATTTTTAAAGACATTTACTCCATGAACTGATTAAGACAAAAATTTATCATACGCAGGAAATTAAGTCTTTGATGCTTGAAAATTTCTGCCGCAGGACCCCCGAAAACCCCCTGTTTCATATGAGTCACTGTGCCCTTGTTTGTTTCATTAAACATGTTTTACACAGTCATGGAAAACCTGGAGAAATCATGGAATTTCACAATCATATTTTCCAGGCCTGGAGAAGTCATTGCTTTAGTAAAAGCCATTGAAACTTTGAAAAAGCATGTAATTTTTATTGTGTGTAATGAAATTGTTACAGTAATTTTCTGTGGATAATGTCCATAGAATAGAATATAGAAAGCCTTTATTTTCATTGTACAAGTGCAACGAAATTTAAAAGTGCTGCATCCAAAAGAGTGCAAGTATTAGAAAAAACAATAAAATATGAGGCACACATACAATAAATGAAGGGCTAAAGCAGAGAGCCACTGCATCCATGCGTGCTGCCATGTAACACACGGCAACATAACGGCAAATTTATCTCCTGTAGCTGCCAACGTAACTGTCGCTGTCAGTGTGACGATTTGTTTACCATCGCATACGTTTCTTTATTTTTTCCCTCCCTCTCTCCCTTCATGTATGACAGCAGGCTGAATTTTATGTTTGAATGCCAGGCAACTGGGGCCAGGAAGATAAATTTAATTATAGGTCCTTGAAAGTTATGACATTTAAAAAAAAAAAAAAAAAAGTTTGTCCATGAAAATGTATGGAAACCCTGATTTTAAGTTCGTACTCTGCTTTCATGTTCAGGTGAGCTCAGGACAATTTTCCTTTTTGGTGCCGTCTTCCATCGTTTTCTTTTTTTCTCCAAATATTGGAAATAGACGTAAAAAAAAAATGACGGATTAAATGCTTTCTTAAGTGTGTACCTGCATAGTTTTCAGTGTATAACAGTCTCCAATATAACAGTGTAAAAGCAAATAAGATCTGTATATGTATCAATCCTTTGACTTTTCATGATGCGGACTGTTTTTGAGGTCTTTAGGGATTTGAGTGCCATTATTTAGGTTTGTGTGTCTGTGAGAGACCATATAACCTGAGCTGAGACCTCTGCTTTTAGCCGATTTGCTCACTCTTCCTTCAACGCTTTTAGGCCTGCGCCTGACTTGATCTCTCTCTCTCACACACACTCTCTCTTGCTCACTCTGGCTGTCTTTCTTGTTATTTTCCACCAACATTGCCTTTTACTTAGCTTTACCACTTTGTGTCAATCTCGTTTGTGTGCAGTTTTTATTCGATGCAGTAAATCTCCCAAAGTGACAAAGTGATCTGCGGGGAATCGGTACAAATGACAGGATGTAGAAGTTGTTTTACTCAGCAGTAAGGTGATCTTTTTCCAGGTCGGAAGGTGAATGAAAAGGTTGGTTAATGGGTCATTGAGTCCAAATAGGCAAATACCACAAGGGTTATTGTAACATTTTATGCCAGGGAGTAATTGTTGTGATTCGAAAAGGGGATGACATCCTGATGTGTCATGAAATATGTTCTCACTTTAAAATTGGAGATTTTTAAGGGAATGTAGGAAGCGGAAATGCTTGCCTCCTTCTTGTTTAGACTGTCTATTCATTATACAACAATGAGTGAGAGTGATTAAATGGTCATGTGCAACCAGTCTACGAGGCTTATCCCATTTATGATCATACTCAGGACATGGTGTTTACATGAGCACAAAGAAATTGGGTTATTAATATTCCCGTATACATTTCCTTCAGAGTACTGTACAGAGTATTGTATTCTTCTCTCCAAAGATGATTTTACAGAGATAACCCTGCTGTAGTGTTTGCACTCTTTTTTGAGATGCACTGTTAAAATTCTGTTAAGAAAACAAGCATTTTCTAAGGAAAAAAAGCTTTCTTTATTCATTTTTACCATGATGTCTATTATTTATTTGTATGAACCCATGACCTCTTCGATCCATGCTTGCAACTCGCAACAGCACCGCATTTTTTATAGATAGATGAGGACTGATGAAGAATTGTGCAACAAAGTTTCATACATTTTCATTAAAGATTTACAATTATGCATGTCATTTTTCTAATCTATCAACAGATATTTCCCTTTTGTTTAACACTGTTAATCCAATAGAGTTACTATAGGATCAGTGTTAACTGTTTTAAAAAAAAAAAAGGTGTGAAAAATGTGTGAAACCAATGAAAAAGTGTCAACACATTTGTAAGACCTTTGCAGTTCTGAGGTGATTATGAAGATCAAGTTTCATTTATCATTTCTTAGCATTTAAGAAAAACTAACAGTGAAGGGACCGCTCAGCCTGTGTTTGCAAAACAAACAGGACCAGACTAAGAAGAAATTAATCTCTGAGGTGATCATCAGTGAGTTTCAAGAGGAGAGGATTACATTGAACTTTGTGCGTGACTGTGTGTGTGTGTGTGTGTTTGAAACAGATGCTGACAGTGTTGTGTCCCAAAACTGTGAACCTGTGTGCAAATAAGAGCTCAGCTGTATCTTTTTCAGTATCGTGTGTGTGTGTGTGTGTGTGTGTGTGTGTGTGTGTGTGTGTGTGTGTGTGTTAAGTGTGTGTTTCCCCACCTAGAAGCTGTCAGAGCCACATGCTTGCAAGCTGTGCAGGTTCACATAAACTAAATCTAATTGGATACTGTGGACTTCACAGTATGAAGCAATATTTGAGGATTTGAGGATCACATTGTTGGACACAGTGCATGTCCCGAGTACAAACAGCCTCCAAAGTCAATACCTCTCTCTCTCTCTCTCTATCCCCCTGTACCCCCCATCCCCTCTCTCCTTGCATCCTTTTCTGTTCCCGGATCAGTAATGGGAGTCAGTATCCAGGAGGAGGCGAAGGGGGTGCGGGGCTCCTCCCCAACTCCTCGCCCCTCCTCCCCGAATGCGGCACAGCTGCCTTTCAGAACCCCGCCGCTCCAGCCCCATTCATCCTGGAGAGCCAAAAAAAAAAAAAAAATTGGCTATTTATTAGAATACTTGTTTTGTATTGTTCTGTGCCACACAAAAGACGCTTCATTATGTTAGAAGCAAGCCCCTTTCGCAGAGAGAAACAATAACTTGGAATTGTCTTTTTTAGAGTGTATAATAAATGTCATTTCTTCTTGTCTCTGCCCCTCAGTGTGTGTTGAGTGGTGGGTTTGGGCACCGGGCACGGATGGCCTTGGCATTCGTGCGGCCAGATTGTAGTGGGAGTAGCGGTCTTACATGAGGCTTTGGAGGGTTTAGGACGGCTTTAGGAGTATGGAGGGGAGAAATCTGCCCACTTGGTCTGGAGTAGAGGGAACGAGGGGAACATGCGTAAGTTTGCATATGACAATTCCGTACGCAGGATTAGGTGTTTTTATATATTTAACCTGCAGATGTACTAAATTTAACCTTTCTGCTGTGCGTAATTTTTTTCCTAGTGGAATTAATGCTGAAAAAAAGGGATAAGACACGAACTTGAAATCAGTGATTACGCACGCAGAAATAAGTCAACCTTTATTTCGGATTGTCTGCGCTCTGCTGTGCTCAATTCAGTGCAGATAATGTGTGTTTCTCGCTGCAGGCTGTCGTTTTATTTTGGGACAAGTGAGACGCACCAGGGCTTGGCTGCACAGACAGAGCGCACTGCTCTGCTACCAGTTGCTCTCTCAGTTTGATTTTCCGAGGTGATATTATCGGATCTGCTCGTGGAGTGAGTGCTTATGATCTGTGTGGCTGGATTAGCGAGAGAGAGATCTGTTGCATGCTGTGGAGAATTAAATTGTGAATTGTTTTTCACGGTTCGGTTGCTGACTGTATTAATGTTACATGATTCTGTCGGTGTTTTTACTTTTTCGGTAGGCGAGGGGGGAGGCGGGTGGAAGTGGTGGGGGGTGATCATTTTGGATTTTAGGGTGTGTTTGATCGAAGCTTTCTCCTGCTTTTGCCCATGCCAATCCCCGGTTTATTTCCAGGTCACCAGCAGGTGATCACAACTCTTTTTCGTCACAGCTTCACGCGCGCCTGCTTGTGCACATACACACGTGCACCTTGTTGTGGTTTAGGAGAAAAGATCGCAGATTAAACGGGGTAATCTGAACGCAATCAGTTTCTTGTTTTCAGGCTTTTTGTGCGTAAATGTAACTTTGCGACAGATTTAAGACTTTAAAAAGGCACAAAGACTCCCGTCTTACGTAATTTGTGACACTTATTTTAATTCACAATCCTTCATATTTATTTATATATTAATGTATGGAAGGTGGGGTGCGCGTTGGATAACTGCTTTGACCCTTGGTCCCCCAGTCTTGCACCATCATCGCAGTGCGCACATCCTGTTGCAGAGGCCGCGCGCACAAAGGAGCTAGGAGGTTTGTTAAAAGAGGAGTGACTGATGGGGGATGACAGAGAGAGTAAACAGGGGCCACTGGGGTCCCAATGTCACTGTTAGGCTAATCCTCTACAATCCTTAATCCACTCCCCAACGACAGGAACAAATAATAATAATATTTAATATATTCCCGATCGATCCTTAAATCCACAGTGTGACAACAGGTTTCTTTCTTCACATTTCTTTAATCAGTTTATTTAATCTGATTGATTGATTTTTAACATTTTTTTGGATGCATTGTTTGTGACGAGGGTTTGAATTAATTTAAACGTATATTAAGATGTATTGTAATAAATTTTTTAAATGGAAGATATGCCAAAATCGGATTTATATTGGCTCGTATTAATAGAGTTCTCTGCTTTTGTCATTAAAATATTAATACTTTTAAATGTAAAAATGTAGCATACATCATTTTTTGTTAAATAATTTAATATAAAAAGTATGCTTTCAATATCTAAAGGCAGTTTAAGCTCATCTATTTTTATAAGAACCCAGTCAGGATTGTTTTTCTTTAATTTTGTGCATTTTTCCGTGTGCATCACTGGCACTTACACTGTCATCCTCCTCGGGCCTCAAGCCTCGTGGCCTGGACAACTGCACCCGTTTATTGACCATTGTGATCCCCCGTTAACCCCATTACCAAAGACACATGGATCTGTCCGAGTGATCCCGCTCCCTCAGGCCCCTAAACAGGGGCCACATCAAGCTAAGCTCCAATTAAAATAAAAAACAGCAAAAGGACGATAGAATGATTAAATCGTTAGTCTCGCCGCGGGAAGTGGTATTTCGTTTTCCCTTTCAATTAGGGGTTGATTGGGCTTTTCAGGGGAGGTCAGCTGTGAAATGTGGATTATATATGCGCGGACTCGGAGACACCGTTTCCCTCTCGGTTTCCAAACGGGTTGCTGGATGTTAAAATGTATCAAAAGTGCGCTGGAGATGACAAGAGCAGTTTACATGTTGCCTTTCTTTTCATCTATCCAGGACTCATTCACCATCGCCAGCAGACGGCGATCACGTCGCTTTGCCCCTCCAATTTCACGTCATTATATGGCTATCCATCCTCAGGGGCTTCTCCTCTTAGACCAACAGTTTTTTAGCAAATCTCTTTCACATCATCTTCTGCGTTGAGTGCGCGTAATTTCTCTGTCTGACACCTACTATTACTACATACCTTAATTACATACCTGGAGGGAAAGAAAGAGAGCGAGAGGTGGTAGGAAAAAAATGATTTTGGGGCGCTGCTTGAGTATCAAGTCTCCTGATATTGAATTACAGACCGGTGTAATTCAAGTACATAAAAATAGTTAGGCCCAGGCTTCTCGGACGCACAGTGGATAAGAGGGAAAATGTAAATGGGAGAAAATGTTCTGATTTCAAGCACAAGTACAGAGAGAAAAGTGGAGGATAAAAATAATTTTACCATTTTGTATTGACGGACGTGAATTTCAAAGCTGCACGTTGAAGCTGTATTTTAAAGTAAAAATTCTGCAACCATACCTAAAAAATATATATTTATATATGTGTGTGTTTGACTCATGTAATCAAAGACTGCACTCCTCCACATCTCTTCTAACAAATCTTAGTTATTTTTGTTTAGCAGAAGTCTCTGAGAGCATGTTTGGAAATTTCAAATGCCTTGTGCTATTTGTGGGATTGACCCTCCTTTCTCTGCCTCCTCCTTCTCCTCCTCCTCCTCCTCCGGTGTGTTCTTCCTCTATGGTCCTCTAGTCACCTGACCAAACGCCATGCAAATCACTCTGCTGCTAGAGCCTCATTGGCCGCTTGTGGCTCATTTAACCGCTGTCAGTGCGCATCATATGGCCGCCGCTTTAACCAACTTCTCAACTCCGACAAGGGAAAGTGGCTCCAATGCGCATTCTGTCACAGTGGATGTGAACCAACCCCGGCGAAGACTGCGTGAAATACTGGTTGGAGAACATTTTATATCCCTTTTCGGATTAATTTTGAATCATTTGGGGGTTTAGAATATTAATTTGGTAGCCCTGTACTGTGCGCACCCGATCTTGTGCGCGCCTCTCTCTTGAAGTAGACTTTTTCTCTGTTGGTGGCGAAGTTTAAAAACCAGGTGAATGTATAGCATGATGATGGAAACTGACCTTCATTCCCCGGGTCCCCAAACGAACACGAACACGGGGCAAACGGGGCCAAACAGCGGCTCCAAAGCGAATCAGGAGCGCGTGAAGAGACCGATGAACGCGTTTATGGTGTGGTCCCGCGGGCAGCGGAGAAAGATGGCACAGGAGAACCCCAAAATGCACAACTCTGAGATCAGCAAACGGCTGGGCGCCGAGTGGAAGGTGATGTCCGAGGCTGAGAAGCGCCCTTTCATTGACGAGGCGAAACGGTTGCGCGCCATGCACATGAAGGAGCATCCGGATTACAAGTACCGGCCAAGACGGAAGACCAAGACGCTGCTGAAAAAGGACAAATATTCCCTCGCCGGTGGACTGCTTTCTGGGCCCAGTGGGGGCGGTGGAGTTGGTTTAGGGGTCGGGATGAGTTCATCCGGGGTCGGTCAGAGGTTAGAGAGCCCCGGGGGTCACGGAGGCTCCGCCAGCTCCGGCTACGCGCACATGAACGGCTGGGCAAACGGTGCGTACTCGGGGCAGGTGGCTGCAGCCGCGGCGGCCGCAGCGATGATGCAGGAGGCGCAGCTCGCTTACAGCCAGCACCCGGGCAGCGGAGCGCACCACCACCACCACTCACACCACCATCACTCACACAACCCGCAGCCCATGCACCGCTACGACATGACAGCCCTGCAGTACAGCCCCATCTCGAACTCTCAGAGCTACATGAACGCCTCTCCATCCGGCTACGGCGGGATCACCTACACGCAGCACCAGGGCTCCGGCGTCTCCTCCTCGGCCGCCATGGGGACGTTAGGGTCGCTGGTGAAGTCGGAGCCGAGTGTAAGCCCTCCCGTCAGCAGCACACACTCACGGGGTCCTTGCCCCGGAGACTTGAGAGAGATGATAAGCATGTATTTACCGACCGGAGAGCCGGGGGACCCGTCAATGCAAAGTAGACTCCATGCCTTGCCGCAGCATTACCAGAGCGCCACGGCTGGAGTGAACGGGACGGTCCCTCTAACACACATTTAGAACTCACAGAATAATTGAAAACTGCAAACGAACACATAACCAAATATTTACCTCTTTTCTAAATAACCCCGGTCCCGAGAACTACCTGCATTTTGTACAGAATGTTTATGATATTGTAAATGAAGGGTAAATAGCAAAATCATCTCGGCTTTTTTTTTTTCAAATAGCCACCAGTGGAATTATATAATGATGCTGAGATATTGGTTATTGTGCTATCATCTTTTTGTCCATTACTTCAGTCTTAGTTGAGCGTTACGCCACGTTCAAATTTAGGGGTATTTGGTTCAATTGTTTCTTTCTCTCTTTTTTTTTTTTTTTTTGAGGGGGGGTCTTGTAAGTTATTGAAAATGAGATAACGTGTCATAATCTTAAGAAAGTGCTTTAAAAGAAATGGGAAAATCACATTCTTTAAACATTTGTGTTCATTTGCAGAAGCCTGTGTCTTAATTCTTGGAGATCATCTCTTTTTATTGTAACACTAATTATTGTAAATTGTGAATAATTTTAATATTTCAAAGGATGACGGGCAACTGCTGTTGTAATTTAAGTGCTTTTCTGCAAGTGAAAAGCCCTGATTATTGCAATGAAGAAGAATTGAATAAATTTCACCAGATGTTGCTTTGATTCTTAAGACAACGGGTCTTAGATTGATTATTTTTCCACAGTGTTTCTCACAGTGAGTGTTTGCACGTTTTTATAGGGACACGAGAATATCATCAAGCCTCCTCTCGAGAAAAAATAGCCACCTGTTTAAATTTTGACACCACAGATCCCACGAGCTTTTAAATAGCCTAATTATTTGTGCGTAATTGTGCGTAAAAGATATAGCCTGCAGGCCTCAGAGGAAACCATTTTGTTACAGGATGGTGTTATTTCATGGGCTAAACTTTAATGTTGCTAATATGGAATTTATTTATATATTTTTATGCTTTTTTTTCTATTTCAGTGGCATGCAGGCCAAACAATATTCGACTTAAAAATATTTAACGAAGGCCAAGTTGATGGCCCACGTTTTTCTTTCATATCAAAATGATTCCTTACACATTCAGTGACATTTTCTAAAGAAATCAGATTATTTTAAGTAAATAAAAGCCTCGTATGACAAACCACCTGTTAGTGTTACTAACGAAACGTCTTCATTTATTAAACGAAAATATGAGGTTTTACCGAAATTATGCCATTAACAAACCTTGTAACTCCTTAGATGTGATTGCCTTTTAAAGCAAATTTAAGCTGCATTCTGTAAATCAACATTTTCATTTGAATCATTTTATGATCAGTAAGTAGACTTTTTTGAGTTGCAAATGTGTGTCAGCCTTCATTTTTTTAACTTCATCACATCAGATTTTAAATAACGAAAATGTCTGCAACAGAATTGCAACAATCTGTCAAAAAGCCAAAGAACTAATTTGCTATCATTTTGACTTTTTAATTATTAGTTTATGTTAGGCCTACTTAAAAGCGATTCTGAGTAGAATTGTATACAATAAATCATTAAAATGAATGAATTTATTTTTTTATGCACTTACAGAAATTTAATTCCACTGCCTCTGTTTTTAACACTTGGCATTAATCATAAAACTCCGGCGGAAAAAAATAATAACAGAACTGTAATATGTAATTAATAATTAAATGATAAAATAATTGATTTTATTAGGTATATTAAATCCTCGATTTTAGAGATATTCCACCTGAACTGGTTTGTGTTATGTTTTTTAATCATCCACTTTATCTGTATTTTGGTATTTAATTGTTTAGAGTTTAAAGAAAAATACATGAATTGTTAGGCTATATGCTATATATTAATTAATATATCGATAACTACGAGATGATCAGCAATTAGGCTACAGTTACATCAAACCTTAGAAAAATACGCAGTCCATAATATCACAACATATATCTATTAATTGCTATAGCTGCAGTTTGATTATCTTGCACATCAAACTAACACTGTTCACAAAGGCTATGATAAAACATGAGTTAACAAATATTTGCAATAAGTGCTACTTTTCTCGGATTTTTTTAAATCCTTGCATCATCTTTTAGTCAATTGTTAGGTAATAGCGACACGGTAACGTAAAGAGGAACAGCATGACGCACAAACAAGGATTTAAACATTAAATGCATGTTTGATATCAAAATTAAAAGACCCAAGGAGGGATAAACTGTCACTGTTAACCAAGGAAGACAAAAATAATATTTATGCTGAAAAGTTTAGATATTAAACTAAATTGCACTCGCAGCACAAAGCAGAGCATGAAATAATTCAAGATTTAAGGCGTGCATCCTCGCACATCTATCAGCGTGCACAACCCAAACCCACACAGCCTAACTGTTGCACAGGCTGGACTTAAACTTCCCACTGGCCAAACACGCTCGTGACAGGCATGAGGTTACTGATGACTCATCAGAATTTGAAATCTGCAGATGTTGGATTTTAAGATGAGTTTTGCCTTTGTAAAAGAGCATCTTTATTGCGCACAAGACAGAAAAAGACACCTATCTCATTCAGATTATTAATGCTCATAAACTAATTATAAATGTGTCGAAAAATGACGTCACTTTTTGACAGGCCGCAGCTGTTTTTGACATGTACATTTTTATTGCCTGTAGGCATCATATGTAGATACAGGCTAATAGCCATACACATGCAAATGAGGGAAATTTATGCCTACTTAGGCATTTTAAAAAATCAATTAATCTCAAATACATAGTTAAAGGGCCTATTTCACACTGATGAAGACTTGCATGGTATGTCAATTAAACCTGTTAGGTCTCATAGTGGAGCGTGTAACGTCTGGCTGCGCATTAATCTACTGAAAGAAACCAGAGGAACAATGTCTGGAAATTAGTTTAAATTCCCCCCCAAAAAAACCTCCCGAAAGAAACATCTATGGAGACATCTCTCCGCGCCACAGTGCGCAGCAGCGTATGGCACTGGGATGGCCTTCTCGTGTGTTTTGCATCTGTTTCTATCTTATCTGTTGATGTGAAGAGATGCGGATTAAACAGTGAAAGCCCGGAGAGGCGGAGCGCGTCACGGCGCATCGCCAGGCTAAAAGAGGAGCGTTCTGGCAAATTTAACCCGAATAAATTACACCTTGAGGTAGAAGAGGGGTAAGTGTAGGGTGCAGCGTATAAAGGCTCTGTGGCAGCGCTGTGTGTGCGCGCGTGCGTGCGTGTGTGTGTGAGTGTGTTTAGCTGACCGGCCAATAAATCTCTCCACCGTGCGATACTCTTATCTTGTAGCCACCGATATATTCCGTGCTAGGAGGCCATCAGCTCCAGCGCACACTCGGTTGCTCGTAAAGCCCCGATCCCTTGCACTCCCTGTCCTAAATGGGGATAATTAGCGTCACTTTATCACGCCTCTGCATATTTTCTCCACGTCTCCCCCCCTTTTCCTAAAAAAATTACCAAGCAGGCTGCTCTCGTCGCCCGCTCTGTCACAGAAGATTATGGAGACAGATTGCACAGAGCGAATGTGCCGGGCGAGATTAGCGCGGAATAGAGAAAGCAACTGGGCCAATGAATTCCTCGGAAGGGCCTTATCGTGCAATTACACGTTGACATGTTTAACAATCTTGCTGCCTCTTAATCCTGCAGTGCTGCTCTATCTACCCACAGCTACCACGCTATACGCCGGCACACAGACCTAATGCACCGAAACGCAGCACAAATGTCCTGAAAGTTATGAGAAATTGCTTTATTTTCAAACTTTTGTGCAGCATTCAAACGCCTTTTTTTATTTTGTATTTTTTTTTATTTTTCAGATTTCTCCGTTGTTGGAATAACATCTGCACTGGAACTTTTTGACAAGAGGTGAGATATTGAAATGAGAAAAAAATGCACTGAATCACAATCGAAATAAAAACCCAAGAAATGTTTGTGCCATGTCCATCCAGAGTGGCCGTATGACGCACAAAAAGTGGCCGTTTTGTTTGGAGTTAAATGTAGACTTTTCCATCTCTCTGCCCAGCACTGTCAACCCCCCCACCCCTCACCCTACCCCACCCCACCCCCGTCCCTCCTGCCTGGCGGTATATCGGGGCCTGTGTGGGAGTGATTGTGGAGCGCCACTGTAGGAATTTGGCAGCGGCCGCGGTTTGGAGAGCCGCCCCACGCTGAGCCCCATTCAGCGGCCAGCGCGCTGTGAGGTTGGGAAGTTTCAGTCAGCCGTACAACTCAATGGCCCCCACAAAGGCGATTACAAGCCCCAGCGCATTCCTGTAGGGACCTGGGAGCGGCGCAGGTGCGAGGGGGACCGGGGTAACCCGTCAGAGAACTGATAAAAACGGGACAGTGCTGGGGGCCACACAAAACCAGCCACTCCACAGGAACCGGGGAGTTTTTAGAGGAAGGAGGAGAAAGGGAAGAATAAGTTTGAGGAAGATGGAAGTTTGAAGGGGTTGAGGGGGGGGCAACATACTGAGTGGCCTCACTGTCCATCACTGAATGAAAGGAGGAGATTCTCAGTCAGGGCTGTAGCCAGGATTTTACTGGATTCATGAGTCCAAAGTCCCCCAGAACATCCCCACATATCTATGGAAATTTGACTGCTACATATCTCCATTTAAAAACAGAAAAATCCATATTTTATATTTATTCCATATTTTGGTCTAAATCAGGGATTCTCAACTGCTTTTACCACAGGCCACTTCCGTAAAATGACAAGAGGCCAGAGGGGCGTTACACCACAAAAAATAAAGTCTATGTTTTAACTTAAAAAAGTTAGTGTCCAGACTGACTCAAATATTTAAGTTGATTGAATGTGAGAACATGAGTTCAGGGAATTTTGTCTTGAATTTTTGAATTTTAGGCAGCGCAGTCACTTTTTTTTTTAAGTTACAACAAATAATAATATATTTTTTTAAAGATTCATATAGCGCCTTTCACAATACCCAAGGACGCTTTACCGCTGAATAAATATTTTATTTTTTACATTGCAATAAACCAAAATTAATAATATTCATCAGCATATTTGATGAATGAACTGTCTGTTTTCAACCTTTCAAAGTTTGCTGTCCTCACTCGTCTTTGCTAAGAGGCAAATCCAGTCCCATGCATATCACATGCACGCAGGGGCGTTTCTAGGATTAGTGAACATTCAGGGCTTAGGACCTCTGTCAGAGATCCTCCCCTGGGACTCTTTTTTTTAAATATATAAATAAGCTCTATTTTAATGCTTTTTTAAATGTGCTATAGTACCTTATTTTCATTCTAAGTGCAAAACAATCCCAGTGTGAATGATTGTAATTTTATTGTGAATTAGAAAGTGGTTTGGCAGGCCACTTGGCACCCTATTGTAGGCTAGATTTGACGCGGGGGTGTAAGATGAGTTTCAATGGTCTAAATATTTTAAAGTGTTCTCTACACTTCCAGGCATTTATTTTGGAGTAAGACGATACTAAGTCCATTGTAATATAAGTTTTGATTTTTTATACATTAAGACTATAAAGTATTCAAACCTATAAACCCCAACATGTATGCATATCTGTAAATCTCAATATTTAAAACACAGACCCATAGGGGGTCCTCAGAATTACTGCAGGGGGCCCACCAAATAATTGTTTGGTAATTTAATTTTTTTTTTCTTAAATTAAAATATGTAAAGAAGTACCCATTAACATGAATCTAGCACATTATTAGCAAAGATAAATTGGCCTAAATCACTGTGCATCGCTTATCTAAAACGGCAGAGTGAACTAGTTAGCTAACATTTTTGTAGGCAACTATCTAAAACATATTGGACAATTAGCTAACTGTAATAAGAAACTGTTTTGACTGAAAAAGTAAGCGTCCAGAATTTAAGAAGACAAGTTGAGGTAATATTGTAATGATTCAACTTGTCCTCTTCAATTGAGTCATCTTAAACATTTAAGGCGGCCCGGACACTAACTTTTTTTTAAATCAAAACAAATCATTTATTTTTACAGTGCTTTCAAGTGTATAGAAATTATTGTGAGCCACAATTGATGGTTTTGTAACTTTTGAGCAAGAGACCATGAAATAGCTTCCTCCACAAAAACACGAGTGAAACGTTTAGGTGTTGGAGATCCCTGCTATAAAGAAATAGAATCTCAAAACGCATGGATGTAGATTTCAGGGTGCCCGCAAGGGACATGTCCCCCTCAATATAAAGAACGTGCACTTTTCCCCACCCAATAAAAACATGGAAGTATCAGAGGACATTTATTTTTAAATTAAGGCAAGACATGTCTATTTACGTAGCACATTTTGGCAACAAGGGGATTCTAATTGCTCTACATAAAACATCAAAAGCAAATAGACATTAAAAAAGACATTTAAATACAATTAAAAACAGTTAAAGAGCTAAAGAATAGAAATATAGAAATTAAAAAACAAGGCAAAGACATGTATAAAGTACATGAAAAAAGTTAAATTGCAATAAATATTAAATATAATCGGTAAAACAGAGACATCTTCAGCCTTGATTTAAAGAACTGAGAGTTGCAGCAGACCTTCAGTTTTCTGGGAGTTTTCCTTCTTTTTCTTTTCTTCTTTTTTTATTTTAAGATGAATGGTGCTTCTCCATGTCCAGTCTTGACTCTAGGGTCCTGTCCCTGAAGACCTGAGAGGTCTGAATGGTTCATAACATAGCAAAGGGTCAGAGCTTTGCAAACCAATAATAATATTTTGAAATTGATTCTCAGAGGGACAGGACTTCAGAACTGGAGTTATGTGATCTGCTTTCTTGGCTGTAGTTAGGACTTGAGCAGCAGCGTTCTGAATCAAAATGCATTTAAGACATTTACGCCATATATTGATTCACAAAAAGCACAAATCGATGCATAAAACAAACACCAGAATGCAGGAAATAAAGTGTTTGAGGCTCTAATATTTTGTGGCAGAGGACCCCCAAACCCACCGTTTCATGTGTGCCCCAAATTATGGAGATTGGGGTGGGGGACCTCAGTGTCCTTAGTGAGGCTCAGCTGCAAATATTGAACAGAGATGTGCTCCAGCTAAAACTTCTGCCAAAAATTTGCAGCCTTTATGCTATGCACTTGAAATACTGTAAGTCCGAGCTGATATAAATTTAGTCTGAGATAAAGAAGCTTTGTGAGGAAGACCATGAAACTGTTCCCGTTCCTGCTTTGAAATGACTAAACAGGGTCAATCAGTTCGCAAATTGATTTTGCAGGAAAAATATAGCTCCTGAATCAAACTTTTATCAATATTTAATAAGGACACTTTTTTATTCAACCTATATCTACAAACTAAATATATCTGTAACTTTCACCTACATTAATTGGCTTTCTCTTTAATATTTGCACATGGCAACAAAAGAAGGTCATCGTTTTTATGCATTTCAGTTGCATGAAAGATTCAGATCCACATCACCTTCCAGTACAACCCTCGACTCATAAAAGTTGCTTTTGATTTGTCAGCTCTGTGCTGAAGAGTGGTTTGAGTGGCACCAATCAACATATTTATAGTATTAAATAACGTAAGTGTAAAGTGAATTGAGGTCACTCGTGGTGAAAAACACACCAAATATTATCACTGACACCGGCAGTTTTCCTCAGCTCTTTTGAGTCTGTTTACTAGTTTAAACTCAATAGTTTTGGCTTTTATGCCCACAAACTCTCCACTTCTTTTCTCACCACAGCAGGAAGTTGGTTCCAGTTGGGATGGGCATGAGTACTTGTGCACTCGTTTGGATGTTAACTTTTGCTCATAAAGTAATAGGTAAAAAAAAACTAGGTGTTATTTTATTTTGTGGTAGAGCTGACAGCGTGCACTGTATTACTTCACTTGGCACCTCCTTGCCCCGCTGTCCCTTTCTCTCTGTTTATCATGACACTATTGCTGCAGGAGTGTGAGCGCCGCACAGGAAAACAGAGTCCGGACACTTACACAGTGACTGCGCTAACAGTTGGCATCAAACAGCTAATGTTACCTAAGGGTTATTAATAGTATAAACTACTCTGCCGTATGCAAACCCCTACAACAGAGTCTTCTGCTGACCCCATTTTCCTTTGAAAACTCACATTACATTTTAAGTCTGGACACAGTAATTCAGACATTTGAAAATGATGATGCAGAAACTCATGTTTCTTCTTCTGATGAAGTTTTGGCGGGCTGTACACTAAAATAGCATAATGCTGCCCTCCGTGGACAAAAGGTTGCAATTCAACCTATATTCTCAAAAACAGGCAAGACGAGTGCCTCTCTCCCCCTCTCTCTTTCTCTTTCCTTTTTGCCACAATTGTATTTCATTTGCTATCACGACATCTATTGCTCGTCTGTCCGTCCTGGAAGAGGGATCCCTTACTATCCTCTACCGCTCTTCCTGAGGTTTCTTCCTTTTTTTCCCGTTACAGGGGTTCTTTTTGAGGAGTTTTTCCTTGGGTGATGTGAGGGTCTAAGGGCAGAGGGATGTTGTACACTGTAAAGCCCTCTGAGGAAAACCATGTTTTGTGATAATGGGCTCTATAAATAAAATTGACTTGGCTTGACTTGACAAGATTGCTCTGCTGGAAAAGTTGAAACCCATGTTCGCCCCCAGTTGGGTCTTATCAGTCTTAATGTGTGAAGCCAAATTATTATTGCTTGGTGTTCATATCCTTTGTGGTTTTTATCCTTCTAGTTTAGGCAGTGTTGCTCCTTCCCCATCGCCATGGCTTCCTTTGGTGATGCTCCTGGTTCAGCTCTGATATGTTGCACTATTTGTTTACTTGCAGTGACTCCCGATCTTTTCTGCTGCCTCGAACGCCTTATACTCATGTTACTATCAGTAACAGTTCTATCTTGTCGTCACTCCACACAAAGAAATCCCTTGTCGTACTTTTCTACCGTAGTATTTTCTGTAACTAAGCAACCAGCTGCACGTGATATCTGTTTTTAGGCATGTTAATATTGATGAAGATTATTTCTGAAAAAGTGTTAAAGCACTCATATGTAGGAAGATCATTTTCATTTTAGAGCACCAATTTAAAATGAAACATATCAGTGTGAATGTGAGGTTTAAGTTAGCAGCTAGCTGGTGAGCATAGTGGAGTATTAAGCAGCTAAGGAGCCAGATGTTTCCCTCATGCAATATGCCAACACGTTCCCACTCCGAACTCGTCATATGGTGATAGTAGGTCAATGATTGACATTACAGTCATGATGGGATGATACAGCCCCTTATCATGATGTCAACAAATGCATGTATGGTTGGATGAAGCGGCACGGTCTCTGGTGTTTAGACAACAGCTTGGACTGTCACAATGGCTGCAATGGTATACGAACTCCATCTACAGGCAGCGTTATTACCTGATGCTGTTCTTCAGCGTTTTAGGTTCAAGCGACCGGTTTTGTCTGCCGTGTTATCATCTGACACATCTGTGTGCGTTGCATGTGTACGTGGAAGGTGGATTTTTGGCGTCACATTCCTATGCGGAAGGTCACTGACCCACCATCACCATGTGAAAAGTACAGAGTGAGAAGGTCAGGCAACACTTTGTTGAACTTTTCACCAACTTTATAAGGTGATAATGTGTCAGTGTTGTTTTTTCAGCTTGTTACACTGCCCCCAAGTGGCCAAGATCTATTTATGCAGCTTGAAGTGTATGCAACTGAAATTTATTGATTTAGATTAGGTGAAGTTGATGTCTAAATGAAACCAGTGTTGGCCGTTAGTGGAAGGAGGGTTGTGAACAGCAGTCCGAGTCATATCTTTATTTGGGTTTCAGTGTTAGTTTTATATGCCAAACCATCCAATCCAAGCTCCAATGAGTTCTTGGGGGCACGGGAAGGATTCACTTTCTGGATGAGAAAAAATATTGTAATACTAGTGAAATTCGGTGGCTAACGGTATTGAGCAGTAAATCAGCAATATGATGTTAGCTATGTTTTATTGCACAAAACTATAGGTAACTGGTCAGAGTAGGATTTCGCAGCGCTACAACAAGCAACTTTTCTGCTGTTTCTTATTGTTTTGTTCAGTGCAGAGATGTGCAAGTTTTATTCAAATGAACTGGTGTAAAGCAAGTTGCTGGTGTTTTTTTTTGTGGACATTAAGTCTTAGACACTGATAACCGACGTCTCTCTTTTGGAAATGAGGTGATATCGTCTACAAGGGTGAACTAAATACCGAGAGGAAATGTGCCACACGTAATAGCAAAATGCTGAAAAATATAAAGAATTTTAAATAAACACTCCAGTAGATGCATTTAACATAGCAT
This sequence comes from Plectropomus leopardus, assembly GCF_008729295.1. NCBI lineage: Eukaryota > Metazoa > Chordata > Actinopteri > Perciformes > Serranidae > Plectropomus > Plectropomus leopardus. The sequence continues at coordinate 23,520,447 of NC_056472.1, forward strand.
TACATGTCGAATATAAATGTTACAGCAAGCAGCAGCACAGATTTATAGTATATGATAAACTTGCAGCTTCCAGTTTGAGCAGTGCAATCGTGCAGAATGATCCACTTTGTTTAAATCATGTGGGTGCTACAAAATAACCCCACACACCTCCACACATAAAATGTCATTTTGTGCTTCATTCTTAAAATGCAATTTTAACTATGACATGATGGGATACAGAATTATGACTGAATATATTGATGTCATACTGTATAAACAGCTTAAAGGGGACCTTTTATGCCTTTCCTTATTTTCTGTTATATATTTATAATGTTACAATGTGAGATGTTCATTTTGAATGTGGCCAATGAGGTAAATTTATGTAAAAGTAATCCCTGTGAGCAAAAACCTCAGGCTTCAGAGCATTGTGAATACTCTGCTTCCAACGTTTTCCTCTACTTTTGAGAAAAGCTGGCATCAGCGTGCCCAATAAATGCAATCAGAACTTTGCTCACTGTGTATTGAAAGTGACCGATTCGCTGTAAAATGTATGCTGGGATACCTGTGATGCCGACCAAGCTGGCGGTGTGACGAAAGGATGTGACCATTAAAAGATTCGGTGCTCACATTAAGACAGCCACTCAAGCTGCAGCACCAGTGACTTTCTGAACAGCTTTGTGCACAACCAGGAAATGCTACAGAGACTAATGATAAATGTATACTGGTTGACAATTTATCAATGTTTTAAAAAAAAGTTTTGCAGCGAATGTCTTAGATTAAAAAATATTAATGTGCCATTTCCAGTTGAATTTGTAAAACATGAGAAACTTCTGCTTTTTGAATAAATCACCTTTGCATGGGTGAGTAGCTCGTTGCCTTTTTCCCATGTTCTTTTTGCTCAGGTTTCAAAGGGTTAAAGAGTCAGGTGCTAAAATGGGCATCTCAGAAATAAGTGGAATACAGGTGTTCCAGCACAAAAAATATTAAGAAAATAGTCTTTTTTGACAATTAAAGCATGTAAACATGTTCTGGTTCCCAAATTACAAGTATGAACCAGAAAATGAGCATAATAGTTCCTCTTAAACATAATATTTTTATTATTTATCTCTGTTATTACTTATTCTATTGAAGCATACAAGAGAGTCAGCAAATGCATCTAACCACAATTCCGTAGACACATATTTAGATTGCTGTTGCAAAATAAAACTGGCAACATCAGCAGAATAGCGTGATCGAACTTTGATTATCTCCACAAACACATGAGTTGCAGAAGCCAATCTGTCTTTGGCTGCAGATTTGTTGTGCCATGCTTTCAGGTCTGGCTTCTCTGCACCGTCCACAGAACAAAAGTACTCTCTGGAGAAGAAGAAGTCTCTCTGTTTGGTGTGCCATTTTTGTCACGCCCCCCTTTGATTAGCACAACTGTGTTAGTGGTAGGAGACCACTAATGTGACTGGCTAAGAGGATAATGATTACTCACCATATTCTTAAATTGATATTCCACTTTAACAAGTCCCTTAGCGCTTTCTATCATGTCTATTAAAACTGTGTAAGAAATATCGGCCTGCAGCTACAAATGGGTCCAAGAAGGCAAGAAACACTAGCAGCCAGACAACCACACAAGACCCTGAGGACGTAATCAGTATAAATACAGCGTGCACGTGCGATTGAGCTGCAGTATAATCACATGCAGATACGTGGCGAAACTAACACTCAAATTTAGACTCATTGGGTCTCATCAAATACTTAAAATATATCAGCCTGTTTTGCAGCTGCCGACTGCAGCGCTCTCTCTTAATACTGGATCAATTTCAAAAATAGTTGTTCGCATTAGTCACTTAAACATAAAAACAGACAAAAATAAAGTCCAGCTTGAAAAACACCAAAGTTACCCTTTAAACTCCATTTTCTGCATTTAATGTCAGGTCAGACAAACACTTCGACACCAGCGTCCCAGCCACCCGATGCAAACAGAACAACAAGGAAGGGTCACATGATAAGTTTTGAGGATCCTCTACAATCCTCCTGTTTTGTGCACTTGAAGGAAGGATCTTTGGCCCAGCATTCACTGTTTATTTCCTCCTTTTTAACATTAAGTGGCTCCACAAAGAGTTTCTTTCATGGAGACAAACATACTTCAACAGCTTGGGTCAGACTCGTACAGGTGCCAAGGAGCAAAAGTGGGAATTTAGAATAAAATGTTAATGAAGAGGTTTTCCTGTTCCCCGTGTAACATACGCAACAGACCCTGAGTCATAAATTGAATTACTAGTATTCACTTTTGAGAACATTGATCATATCAAACCTTTTTTCAGATGAAAACACACACTTTAAAGCATAATAACAATCATAATAACAATTGAGAAAGAAAAGTTTGAGAGTAATGGCTTCCTGTAGACTATTGTTACTTTTTTTTGCTTTTTTTGCTTTCCATCTCTCCCACTTGAACAGCTTTGCTTCAAATGTGTGTAATTTCAGCATGAAATCAGTCCCTGCACTGTGTTTTTAACCATGATAGTGGTGTGGCTTTATGGATGTCAATGTCGTCTTCTGTTGCTTTGGTCCTGATTGAAATATCTCAAAAACTATAAAAGGTGTTGCCATGAAATTCTGTACAGACATTCATGGTCCCCAGAGGATGAATCCTAATGATTTCGCCAATTCTTTGACTTTTCCTTTAGTGCCAGCAAGTTGAGGCTTTCACTCACCCAGTGAAGTATCTCAACAGAGATAGATTTTTACAAATTTGTACAGGAATTCATGGTTCCCAGATGAAGTATCTAAAGCTGGTATACACTGTGTGATTTAGGGCTGTCCCAGACAACAGATGACCATTGTGAAAGAAATGTGCTAATATCTTTGGTCGAGGCTGCACATCTTTGGTGAGAGAGGTCCAAGGACGGCTGTTGTCATGGTTGTGTAACCAAAGGCAGCATGGAATAAAATTCTGGCAGAGTCAGAAATCTGGAGTGAGCATCTCACTGTGCACGGTGAGTGCGACGGCTGTTAGGACCTACGTGTACTAACCAACCAACAGAAACGCAGCATTAAATGATGCACTAATAAGCGCCACACCGCAAAGTGTTAGTAGATGCTCATAAATACTTGAAGCTCTCCTTGTAAAATTGGCATCACAAGTTGCCCTCTTTTCCCCAACCACAGTCACATCCACATCCTCCTCCTCCTCTTCAGACCTATTGTTTGACACACATAAATACCACTATAGCGATGGCTCAGTTTATGTTTGTTTACATTTTTCTCTTACCACTACAGCCGTGTAGATGGATGACACACACTGATGACAATTTGTCGAATGACATAGGTCGTAACCTGTGATTCAGTAGGCGTCCTCATTTCGGGACTTCAGTGATCTACTGACCTTTTCTGTAGCGCAACTATAAGATTGATATTTGTGTTCATTGTGAAATGCCCCAACAACTATCGAATGGATTGTCATGAAATTTGTTAAATAATCCATCCCCACATCTGAGTGAATTGCAATAGTGTTAAATGACGATTTTTCCCTGACTTTTCTTCTTGCCGCATCATCAGGTCATGCACAGAAAATTGCATTTTACTGTTGCAGATTTTGTGAGAATGGGTTAAAATTTGCACTTGGAAATCTCACCATTGTGTGCATATTAGCATGCCAATGTTAGCGTTTTGCTCAAACTGCCACCATGCCAAAATACAGCTGTAGACTCTTGTTCTTATACACATTACAACCAGCTCACCGTTTGACTCTCACTAACTCGACAATCCACTCAGCAAAGCGTGCCGTACTACACACCTGCAGTGCTTCTGTATCACCAGCCTGCACGCGCTGCGTACCCACCAGATGCTGTAAAGGATTTCTGCTCCTCTGTGACAGGTGATAACTCTCACTGCAGTAGAGAATGGGGTTAATGTGGGGTCAAAGAGTTCAAATAAGAAACAGCAGTTTTATGGTGCCTGCTGCTCGCTGATAGCTTTTTGAACCGGCTGACCTTTGAACCCTGTGGGGTCAAGTGATCAACACACCAGGTCGTTTAGATAGGTCAGATTTGAACAAGTGAAGGATGTTTATGTCTCAGCAATATGTCCAATAGGTGCAGATAAATTGTTGTTAATGATTATTACCCTAATCAATTTGTTTGCAGAGCCATTAGATTGTTGTCAGCTATCAGACTGTTTAAGCTGTTGGATAAATTTGAGTCATTTGTAATTGAATTGATAATCTCCTCGCTATTACGTATCCACGTGACTGAGCCATGGCCCTCATGCGAGCAACAATATACAAACAATTTACTCTTACTTTTGCTCGTATCCATGATGTGTTCTCATTTTGTAAGTACCCACTGATTTTCCGGGATTCGCTGCCTTTTACGTAAAATAAAATGTTATGAGCGGAAGGAAAAATAACTAACATTTTAGGAACACGTAAAACTTAATTAATTGGCAACTATTTTAAAAGGGTGTAAGTCATTTTTCATGCAAAAAAACGATGTCATTTCAGCTTCTCATGTATATACTATAAGTATGAGGACTTGCTGTTTTTCCTTTTAATTATATATTACATTTATTTAAACATTTTTGCATGAGTGCTTTTACTTTTAATACTTTAAAGCATTTCTCTGAAATCACATTTACTTTGTTTCAGTTTATTTAACTGTAGGCTTACGTTAATTTCACGACTGCAGAAGTTCTTCTCACAACCTTTTTTGATGTCGTCTCTCCAGGCTTGGCCATGTGCCAGAGTCTTTGACACGACCTAAAACCTGTCCTCATATAGTGTTTAGGGAGTGTAACTTATGCTAATAGGTGACTTTTGATAAAGTGGCATTCATTATTGAGCACACAAGAGCAGATTTGGGAGTTTAAGAAGGTTTGGTGCATCTGCGGTTGACTACCAGAAAATTAAGAGAATATTTAAGAGAAATTTAAGAGAATGTTGCTACATTAGGCCCAAGTGTGTGTGTGTGTGTGTGTGTGTGTGTGTGTGTGTGTGTGTGTGTGTGTGTGTGTGTGTGTGTGTGTGTGTGTGTCACATGTAAATATTGTGCCCAATATTTGTTATATTATGGACATACATACTGTTTGCTCTGCTCTTCTGTGTCTTTATTTATTGACTTTTCACATTTGATACCCCCACAAATCAATATCCTCTCTTTGTCCATCTCACTCTGTCTCCGTCTGTCTCTCTCTTCCAGCAAACTGTCCATCACGGCTATCACCAGTGGACATGGATCACTGTGGGGCCTGTGATTAACAGATAGCACCTCCTCTCCTCCGCTGGCAGGCCATCATTACGACGAGCACTAAAAGATAGTAGGTGCTGTGGGCGAAAAGACCTTTAGGAAAATGTCAGCGGCAGTCAGAGCCCCCAAATTTCCTCCATTCACTCTTTCCCATGTGATTCCCTACCTACACTAAACCCCTTAATTACACAACCCCTTTCTCCTGTTTTGTATCTAAGTACAGTGTATGATTTCAGAGCATGTGGAGATTTTATTTTATCTTTTTTATTTTTTGTGGCTTACCTAAAGATCGGCCTTAAAACACACACACACACACACACACACACACACACACACACACAACACACACACACACACACACACACACACACACACACACACACACACACACACACACCGTTTACCACACACACACACACACACACACAAAACAGCCCAAGCCCTGTATTTCACCCATCTCAGCAGAAACAAACAAAAAAAAAAAACAGCTCCCCTTTCCCCGTTCTCTTTCACTGGAGCCAGCTTCACTGTCTTAATACTCTTAGTCCCTCAGTTGGCATGTTTTCCAAGAACCCGCTGCATTTTCAGATTTGTAAAATCCGTCAAAATGCCTGTAATGAATATTTCTACAGCCTTGAGTGTATTTAATGTGCTGTGTGACCAGCCCAATAAGAAACATGTACTGATCTGGCACCCGGGACATCAGCAGACAGCGTGGAAACTGTCATTTTTTTCATTTAAACCTCCTTTATCAAGAGACACAAACAGGAATTAAACGTTTATTATTTCACACATAATCATAGGTGTCAATTAACGTCTTTCCAGTGCATGAAGTCATGTATAATTCTATTTTGAATTTTAAAGTAATAATGCCGTTTTCTTCTTTGTTACACACTGCAGTCTGTTTTGCTGTTATCTTGGCTTTTGCTGAAAAAAAAAAAACAGAGACTATAAATAAAATCTTGCATCTTACTGCTGTGTAAAATATTGTGCTTCCCGTCTTTTTTTCCTTTTTTTTATCACATTCAATTTGGGAGGTGAATTAATTCTTCACAGTGAGAAGTTATGGAAAAGTTTAAACTGTGTATTAATTTCAAGGCCCAAATACGCCCTCAATTATTTCACCATTGCCCCTAAGTAATTGATTTTAGGTAGAGAAAGAGAGAGGTGGGGGGGTGATCCATGTTGATGTGTGCAAACTGCAAAAGCCAACAAATGAAAAATAACTAACGGCGTAATTGCTGTGAGCGTTGTAACCTTGCTTTATTGATTTTTTTTTTCATCACAGCATTTGACTAACATCAAAGTTGGGCCCATAATAATACAAGTTGTTTCACCGCTTTCTGTAATCATTTATATTTCATTCTCTCGGTCTATCATTGACTCGCTCAGGTGTGTGCAACCAACCACACGAAGACAAACACTTGTGAGACTCGAGTCCACAGACTTGAGCGTGAACAGACACAGACAGAACCGTGCACAGGGACTAGATAATGAGCATCTCAGGTGACTACATGCAGTGATTACCAGGTTGCTGCTGTTATAGGAACTATATCACATAAACATACACTCCCGCTCCGTGCACACGCTCAGACACAAACACACACACACACACACACACACACACACACATGCGCGTACACACACTCCTGAGAGATCCTTGGTTATCACACCCTTCCAGATTGTTCTGAACTACTTATGGAAAACGCACACACATCTCAAGATGTGGCCACTCTTGCCAATATGAGCCCAGTGTTAAGAACAGTTGTTGTCGTTGTCGTCGTGTGGTGTTTTTTTTAGCATCTCTAAATTCCTAGCGTTGCTAAGGTGCTTTGGGAGGGGATTAACAGAGGCTGGCGCCGATGAGCAAGCCTTGCAGATTTCCAACCAGCAGGAAAAAGACAAAGAAAGAGGGGAAAGAAGGAGGAAAAACAGCAGAGGGTTAGACAACAGGGAAATGGCAGTAACAGCTTGTGTAAACATGATGACTTGAGAGAGGTAAAGAGGTAGGAATGAATGACGGGAAGTGAGACTAAATAATAAGCATCCTAAAGAGGAGGCCTCAACTTTCACATAGACTCTTTCCTCTCAATCTACCAAATTTCTCTTCACATATCTCCATCTCCTCGCTCTCTTTTCATGTGCTCTCTGTTTCTACCTATCTCTTTATTTCCCCCCAAGGGCAGCAGTTTCAGATCCAGACACTTTTGTCTCTTTTCTCTCTACTGTCACAACTTCAAACAGCGCCGGCGCTCAGGTCATACCGATGTGCCCGGAGCGTCAGTGACTGTGCCGTCTCAGGTGAACGTCTCCCAGCGTGTCCTTGATGACACTCTCTCCCTTTCTCCCATCTCGCTGCTTTTAATTAGTGTAGTGAGCGAGTGGAGGCAGCAGAGACAGCTGAGCCACATTTACCAATTATCAACCTGCTCGTGTAGCGAAGGCTTTTTAATACTTGTGTAGAACTCAGAAGAATTGTTCTGATTTTAACTAAATCTCTGACTGCATGCTCAGAGTTATAGTTATAGTCATAGTTACAGTTATAGACATAGCCCAAGATATGGTCGTAGTCATCGTAATAGTTATAGTTACAACTATAGTTATAGTTATAGTCCTAGATATAGTCATAGTCATCGTACGAGTTATAGTCGTAGATATAGACTTAGTCATCATAATATTTATAGTTATAGTCATAGTTATAGTTATAGACAGTCATATTTATAGCCATAGTCATAGTTACAGTCATAGTCATAGTTATAGACATAGTTATAGTTATAGTTATGGTTATGGTAATAGTTATAGTCATAGTCATAGTTATATTTATGGTAATAGTCATAGCCATTGTCATAGTCATAATTTTAGTTATAGTCATAGTTAAAGTCATAGTTATAGTTTTTTTGACAGTAGCATTATCAATGTTCATCTTTGCAGAACCAGAACCAGATTCCCTGTGTTTAGCAAAATGCTAACTGCAACACATGTCCACAACAGGCTTTAAAAAAACAAACAGAAGAAATAGAATATTAAAAAGACAAGAAAAGGCATCTTTAAGTATGTTTGCACACATATAAAAAAGCATCAGTCAATCCATACACAAAATACATCCCCAAAGATACATCCACAGATGAGCACATAAAATACATACCCAAATCCAAACACAATGCAAAATACAGGTGTGTTGTTTCTCTTTTAGCCATGATTTAATACTTCTATTAAAAACAAGAAAACTGGGTTGTATTTTCATTTTAGGTGGTAGAGGTGAAATCAGAATGTGTTTTTTTTTCTCAGAGTGAAATCTCCATCAGCCAAAGGAGGCGCACCAAAGGGAGGGAGGTCCTCATGCTTTTCTTTGAATCCTCTCCTCAGGCTCGGCGTCTCAGGTAGAGTGTAACTGGATGCGGCCTGTTTGTGGAATACAAGGCACTTGACCAAGGGCCAGCTCTGCTCCTCCCTCCCCTCCCATCCCCTCCCTCCCCTTTCCTTCCCCTACCTGGGTCAGGTTACCCCTCAGCCTCCCGCCACCACCTCCTCCTTTTCCTTGAGTGGTGGCAGATAGTGTGTTTTGCAGTCGCATCGGTGTCTGCGGATGTTGAAACGCATGTATGTTTGTACTCTACCCGGACAGGTGTTTGTGACTTTGGGCTCGGCAGCTGGGCTCCTGTAACTGCGCTATAATGTGACTGGGTTGGCTGAGGCGCAGAGGCGGCGGCGGCTGTCTTTCAACCACTGATCCCTCAGAACTACTCATCTGATCAGACTGGATCTGCGCTTCACGGCTGCCAGGGCCACACAACCCAACCCCGGGGTCAACCAGCTAATTACAGACCCCTGTGTCCTCCGTCTCTGTCACCACCGTGATACGGGAAAGGTGGGGTTGGAGAGGGAAGAGGGGTGGGGGGAGAATATTGACTTAGACATCAAAAGGTCAACAGTGAAGCTGTTTTCCTCTTGAGTTGTGTGAACAGAGGAGTGTGAGGCTCTGGTTTGCAGCATCTTGGTCACACCCATCCCCAGCCCCTCGGGCACAGATAGAAGCTTAGACCCATGGGACCAGAGCTGCGTCAGTGTTAGTGGATTTATGTATCAGCCTGACACTAACTTAACATGTGAGGGCCGTGCCAGTTTCTGTGTCTTTGTCTCCAAGATTATAAGGATACAAGGAGAGTCCTCACATAAAATGAGGCCGTGTTTGCCGCAGAAAGATGCAAATACTCATTAAATTGGTGTTACATGAACAGAGAAAACAGAGAAAAAGGACACATTTGCTCAAGAGGTAGAAAACCTACAACTACCAAAATGAATCCCGCCTTACCAGACGCTCCCACCAGTGGGTTATGTTATTGGGAACCGCCATAATGAGTCCTAAAACGCATAAATGAATCAGAATTTGAGCACAACTGGTTCCCTTGTCTCAAAATTATTTTTTTTAAGGGTTTTTGGTTAGAAGTCTGAAATAAGGTCAATGGTTAACACAAGCTGAAAAGACTTTCATGTTTTGTCCAACAACATAAAATATGTCAGTAAATACCTAACAGAACATCATGAGGCTGAACGGTACTGAACATCTTCACAGTGGTGGCAACGCGACCATAGTGTGGTTTGTTTTGGCATAGCAATAGCTTTCATTTGTGGTGATTGTGTTTGGGTTTCAAAAATCCTCAAAGTGGTATTTATTTTTGAAAATTATCTTGCTTAACAAAACGTGAACGTATCATAAGTGTTTGCTTATTTTCTGCAGTGATCCAAAATCCAATGGAAAAATCCCATAGGCCTTTTGACGAGGGAACCAGGGCGATGTTTCCGGGTTGGCCTACACAAAAACGTCATCCCTGGGACACTCTATGTGGACTGCTCCAGGTGAAACAATGTTGGCTAGCGACCTTAAATAGTAAGCTAAAACATGTTTCTGAAAACATTTGAGGCGAGAAATATTTAACGCAGTAACAGAATCATGGTTTATATTTGATCAGCGCTGCTTAGTTTTACAGTTTGATCAGATTTCAGTCTGAGTTTGGGAGAAAGAGAGCGGGGCAGGGAACTCTTTTTATCAGCTGTATCCTTTTTGTTCCTGCTGTTAGCGGCCAAGCCTCCAGGAAGTGCGCCAGGCTTCAAGGCAAATTTTACATAGATGCCAAAAGTGGAATTACACCATCATTTGATGATATGGGTCCCAGAAAGATTGTTTCCCATTGACTTACACTGGGAAAAAGACGTCTGTAAATTAGTGGATACATTTTTGTGAGCATTAAAACCACCGTGAAACGATTCATTTCACTGTCAGTATTTAATCCATTCAGTTCACTAACATTTGGAAAGTCTAAAAGAGCCGTAACATTGAATAATTTGATCACCATTAAGTTTGCGATCAAATTATTACTCATTATTATTACTGAGAGTGCTAGCAGCTGGTGGAAGTCTCTAGTTCGCATGTTTTATTGGCTCGGTAATGCAGAAAATCTGTGTACTTTTAGACCGCAGAAATAGAGCATTTTTTACTTCATGCACCACTGAGCAGCTCTCATAGGAATGAATGGGACCCCGCCTCCACACTGTATCCAGGTTTTATTAATGCATCAATAATGGCGACACACATAGCAGAAAATACAGAAATACAGCCTGTAATTCGAGCAAAACCCTGTGGGCCGGCGATACTCCTCCAAATGATGCAGAACACATAATTTGGAGTTCTCTGTGGGAGGAGGAGGGATATCTGTATCTATCTATCTCTAGATGGAGAGAAGTTTATCACAGTTCATCTACACATACTACTCACATTGTTTTTAACCCTTTTAAACCTTAGGCAAAGTGGCTTGATTAGTTTGAAAAAAACAACAAAAAAACATGGGGAGAAGGCATTGAGCAAGAGGAAATGAAAATTACCCAAAAATCTATTATAATAAAGAAAAAAAAGAAAAGGAACATCTGAAAAATAATAATTAAAAATGTATCATAATTGTGTAACATCAGTTGAAGTATGCAGTTATGATAATACCGAGTATAGCTTTGTTCTTTTTTCTTTTTTACCTACATTTTTCCCTACCTTTTAAAAAATTAATTTCTAAATCTACTATTTTTTGCAGTTTGTGGAACATTTCTTACCAAGTTGCTTATTAGTTTTTCCCCCTGTTTTTGAAAAAATCACACCAATTTTCTTGGAGTTCAACGGTTTAATCAAGGCTGGTTGGAAATCAGCGAAATATCCCTTTAAGACATGGAGAGCCCTTCTCTCACATGAACTTTGACTGTGACCACTGACTAAACTTGGGTTTGAAGGATGCTGCACAAACACACACACACACGCTTATAAAATGTACCAAATCACCATTATATTATATTAGGCTGCATGTTCATTAATCACAAATGCGAGGGCTTCTCAGCCAACGTAGGAAATTAATCAAAAAGGGGACATTAATCACATGCATGAACAGCAGTAGTTACACCTTTGACAATGCCATCTGATTTAAACGTGTTACTCCAGACTGTGTTAATGATGCCACCCAGGGCCAGGAAAAGCAACCTCTATAATCGCTGAAACAATAATGCATCAACTATAAAGCAATTTTCTTACATGTAGTCGTGGGGTATTCTGATGTACGTTGCACAGGGGTCAGTGGGTATTGCAGCAATTACCAGGTACAGCTTTTTCCTCACAGCTTGACCACTGCGTTTTCCACTCTGACTGTTGAAATGTCTGTTAGTCATACATCTGTTATTTTCTCTCTCTCTCTCTCTCTCTCTCTCTCCAACCATTTCACACTGACAAATATCCGTGTGAAACCAAAAAATAAGTTGCAGCTAGAAAGCTTTGCAGTGTTGAAGAGTAGAACTAAAATGTACATGTGGTGTATAGAAATAGCAGCACTGTATATGTGAGAGATAGTGAAATAGAGGGACTCCTCAAACAGACACAGCATGTGTGGTTACACTGCCCTCTTTTGAATGCACTGCAGTGCATCCCAGTGATGAGCTGCAGCCATGCAAAACACAAACATTTAAAAAAGAGATTCAAAATTAATCAGATATTCAACACAGCTGAGAGTAATTTTAAACGCAGCAGACTGAATGAACCTTTTAGGACAACTGATGATATCATGAATGCTGTGCAACAAAACGTCGTGATATTGCCACGTGCTCATACTTCCTTCCATCTCTTTTTATCCCTGAATTGTAGAATCACATGTCTTGTTCCACTCAAGAAAAAGTGAGTCAGATAAAAGAAATTCTTTATTTTTCCAGAAGCGATTGAAATCTATTTAAAATGATAGATATTTGGCCCGGGACAGAAACAAAAAATTGTCCTTGTACATGTTGCAGTGGAACAAATAAACAAATGTTTCATAACAAATGTGACAGTATCAATTTGGGCTGCACAATTAATAGAAATATTATCACAATATGGCCAAGTGCAAAATCCAAATCACAGGAGCTTCAGTTGTTTTTGATAAATATAAAAACCGTCACAACATACCATTATAAATGAATCATTGTGGTGCTACGAATCATATTGCAGATGTAAGGTAACATGCTTGTTTGGTACAGACTCCAGCAAAATCATCACATTATCACTTTTATATATTTTTACCAGTAAAAATTAAATGCAAAAATCATAATACCCGCCAAAATCGTGAGTCATGATGCAAAATCTGTAAGCAATCACAATCTGATTTTTTTTTCCATATTTTGCAGCCCTATTATAAATATCAACTGTAGGTTTTCTTAAACTTTGCATTTTGTGTTTATTTTGTTTATTTTTTTTTAAAGTGACAGTATACAGTATATACTATATAGCATATTGCCCCAGATATAGCACAAAGCTATTTTTTATTTTCATCTGTTGTCTGTGAACTACAGATGCACATATAACAATATATATTGCACACATAGCAATATAAACATGACAGTTTCATGTAACATTAATAAATACATAATCCCGTAGGACAGACCAGTGCTAAAGAGGCATCATATGACCTTAAGGACAACACGACTGTTTGTCTTTCAACCATTTTTAAACATTTGTTTTAACATGAGTAAAACAAACATGGTTTCTAACATTTGCAGGGACAGCAATCCACAGTTTTGTTGTCATTGAAAAAGCAGTTTGAGCAAGTTTAAATGCAGTAATTTCCACACTGGATTGTTTGGTTTATAAAACTTTTGTTGTTCTACTGTGGCCATACATTTAAAAAACAGAGTTCCTACAATGATGATTATGGGAAGCCAAGTTTGAATTTTAAAATTTGTCTAAATTACTTAAGTTTTCTTAGTGAAAAAAAATGAAAAAAAGAAAAAAGTTTATGTGGTGCAAACACACTTTTTAAAATAATAATAGTAATAATAATAATTCAACAGCAAGAATCCCACAAACACATATTTCAGGCTCCAGCTTCCTTAGTGTCTGTAATAGAATAATTATAATGATATCAATTTCATCCTTTAATGAAACATTATAGGGTGATAGATGCTCAAGTATTGACATAACTCGCCTAAATATATTCAAAACATGAGACAAGACAAAATATTTAAAATAAAAAAATGTAAAATATGTTTCAAGAAAGAAATAAACAGTTTTGTATTTTTAGTTCCTTCAGAAAGGCCAAATTCTCAAGTATCTATTCATAAAAAATCTTTCAGCGATTGGAGAATAAATCCTCCTACTAATAATAAATTCAGAGAGAAAGTGAAGTTCAAGTGACTGTCATCTTCTTCTTCTTTTTTTTTTTTTGACAAACAGAAAAGGTCAAATCCAAACTGTATTTACTTTGGGAGCCCGTCTTTTAGTCCTCAGACACAAAATGTGCTCTGCAGAACACTTTTCTCTAAAAACCTGTCAAGTGTTTTTATTTAGTGTCACATCAAGCACAGTGTGAGGTGACCTTTAGTTTTATTTTGAATTAAATTGTAGCCCTTGTGCCACTTGTTTACTGCTATAGTAGTGGTAAGAATGAAAGGGTTACATACTGTACAGACAGTAGCTGTTATATCATTTAGTAGTCCTGTAATGACTTCTTGTCTTCTGCTGAGCCTTTTAACATCGTCTCTGAAAACAAAACAGATAGGATCTCTTCTTTGCGTCTCTCTGGCGTGGCTTGTGCAGTTGCTCAGGCTGCAGTCTGGTCGTTCTCTGACCCTCGCAGCCTGACAGGCAGCTCTGATAAACTCATATCACACATGACGGGGAAACCGAAGACCTGGCCTAATTAGCAGGCGGGACGAGGAAGATGGAGCGAGAGACAGAGAGGGGGGAGAGAAGATTGGAAATCAAAACGAGGAAGACTTTATTAACTGAGCTGGTGACCCCTGGTTAATTATTCATGGGATTACTAAAGAGGACTTTGGGACAGAGTGCACTGCCAAGTTCTCAACAAGCAGTGGAGGACGAAGTACACAACTCTGTTACTAGAGTCAAAGTATAGATACTTGAGTTAAATGTTACTCCAGTACAAGTAAAAGTTGCAGAGTCAAACTATTACTTGAGTTTAGGTACAGGTATACTTGCTTTTAAAATGCTTCAGTATTCAAAGTAGTAAAAAAAAATCTCAACACATTGTTGTATATTGTCATGATACATTTACAGACCTTTATGACACCAAAACAATCCACTTAATGCACAGACTTGCTGTTGAGTCAAAAGAACAATATTTGTCTTTTAAAGTGAAGTCAAAGTAACAAGTTTCCAAACAAAACAAAAATGAATATCATATGTATATATGCCTGCTTACATCTTAAAATCCGATATCTGCATTTACACCTGCTAAACTTTGCCTACACTTGAAACCACTTGCATGTGTAAATGGGGGGTTGGTGGTCTCCCATTGCTGCTGAAATCTCCTCAAATGTGTTTGGTTTTTTACGAACCCTGTAATTTTGCCTGAACAGTTTCTTTGCCCCGAAGACTTAAAACACAGGTACCCTCTGAATTTGACCACTGGCTTCAGCTCTAATCCTCCATTGTTGTATCTTTTGCTTTCTAAGCACATGTAGTTACATCGATAAACGTTCTATCTATTTTCAATAACGAACATCTCGCAATCAAGCCCCCAGGAAGTGCGCCAGGCTCTGATGCAAATTTTACATAGTGGCCAAAAGTGGAATTACACCATCAAGGTCGGTCAGGGGATGCCCACAGGCCCAGAAAGACTTTTCCCCATTGACTTACATCAGGAAAGAGACGTCTGTAAATCAGTAAATAATTTTTTGCGAGGGTCAAAACCCCCATGAAATAACTTATTTCACTATCTAGATTTAAGCCATCCACTTTGATAACATTTGGAAAGGCTGTAAGAGCCACAAGATTAAATTTTTCATACCGCCTTTCAAGCTAGCAAAGTGCTACACTGGAGGTCAGTCGCTCTGCCGGTGGAAGTGACCCGCTCGGGCACACTCAGCCACTTTAAGTCTCTAGTGCGCATGCCTTACGTGCTAGTAGATCAAGATATTTTATACCTGGACGAGAGCTTTTTTTGTTTCATGCGCCAATGAGCAACTCTCATAGGAATGAACGAGGCCCCGTCTCCATGCTGTATCCAGACTATCCTTAATACATCCATGCTCGCAATGCTGGGGAATATCCGACCTGTCTGCTTAGACTGCAGACTCATTTACAGATATCCAAATCAATCAATTGGGTCACTTGAACCATGTTGTGTAAATCCAGCCTAAATGCACTTTGTTAGTGTCCAACAATCTTGTTTTGCTCCTGATGTGTTGCTTAGCATCACCGACCAGCCTCTCAGTCTTCTCTGCCTCACATACAAACACATGCATGCACTTGACACCTTCCTCTGTAGACTTACCTGCCCAGGTATTCCAGTAATCCAGGCCAAGCCTTGTCAGGTGGAGGAAAGTCTATCCCAGGGTGGAGACAGAGAGGGAGGGGGGGGAGGGGTTGCAGTAAGTCTAGCCGGTGGTGGGGTGGAGGAGGGAGGGTGAGGACCAGAGACAGGGGGCAGGTAAAGGGGATCGTATTCAGGCTCCTGGGGACAGGAGGCTTGGCGTGGCACCGCACTGCCCACCCAACATCAACACTCTCAGGTTCCCTGGCTCAGATGGGCCAGATAATCACCCTCTCTCCACAGGGACCATCTGGAGGCAGGGAGGGAGGCGAGGGCCATATTTTATTTCCATAAAACATAAATTCACTCATCTGCTGCCGAGATGAAAAAAAAAACACTTTTTTTTAATCTCTACCTGACAGCTGATTCACACAAACACATGAGCATGTAACATGTGCTGCGGAGAAAAACATGGCACACACGAGTTCACGCTCACAGCAGTGCTCCCTCTCATCTCTGAGTGTCTCCAGTTTGATTGACGCTGCTATCCCTGTAGAGATCAGAGGACGGCCACTGTGATTATCATCTCACCGTGGTAACCGAGACTCCCCTAATCCCATAATAATCCCTCACAGTCAGTCAGCACAGTCGTGTTCTGACCTCCTGCGAGGAAAACAACACGCACACAAACACGAGTGCACATGTGCACGCGCATGTGCACACACACACACACACACACACACATGCAGGCAGACAGTGGTAATAGAAGTACTGTATAAAAGTAGAAATATAAAGACTTGCATTCAAACTTTCACTTGGTAAAAGCACAAAAGTATGTTTTTAAAAAGTCCACTTTTCTTAGGTGTATAATCACCTGAAAATGAGAATAATGATTTCATTACCTGAGAATGAGCCGTTAAAATCTACACAGGGTCTGGGTTGCCATGTCTCACTGCCATTTTCTACAGTAGCCCAAAACAGACAAACCAAACACTGGCTCAAGATAGAGCCAATCACATTTTTCATTTTCGCGTCGGCCACCATAGTTCGCAGCCCCTCTGTGACGAGCAGCATTGGAAAAGACTGAAGAGATTTTAATGCTTGTGAAAGGTGTCTGTACACAGCACAGCAAAACTCAGTCCAGATTTCAAGGAGTAAAATAACCAGGGAACCGGTGGGTAAAACAATATATTGCTTTGTTATTCTCCACTTCCTATAATGACATGTTTTGCCCTCTGACCTGTGTTTATTTATCCCTCTGTGTATTCACAGTGCACATGCATGCTCCGTGAGGTGACTAAAGCCTTTCTGAAGAAGTGGAGTGATGTCTGGTTCGCCCCTAACTGCAGTGAGATGTGCTCAGCAGGGGGTCTGGGAGTCAATGGATGTCACTGTTTAACAAGCTGTTTCAGCGCTGCTCTATAGACAAGAAAAACTGCACACTGCAGACAGCACAAAGAAAGACCCCGCAAATCTGTGCGTGTGCTTACGTGTGTGTGTGTGTGTGTGTGTGTGTGTGTGTGTGTGTGTGTGTGTGTGTGGTTCTGGTTGTGGGTGGGTGGGTGGTTGTGTGTGTGGAGATATGGTAATAACACATGACTATGGTTAGCAAGTTGAAGGGGTGCACACCCTATGCACACACTACAGGGGGTCCAAATGGGTCCTTATTTCACCTCCTAAGAAAGAAATTGGTCGCCTTGCTTTAAATTTCATCTTTTTGGTGGCAAATTGAGCTACAGTGGCACTCTGATATCCAGATACACTTGCAATCACTTAAGGCAATTTAGATTTCATTACAATACTTTATAATTTGAAGTTCCAGTTGTTCTTTTATTCCTTACATTCATGGCGTTTTGAGATGGATTAAATTCTCATAAAGTTTTCATGTATTGTAGAGGTTCATGGTAAACACAGACAGGAAACTTGAAAAAGGCAAATTGAGCTACAGTGGCACTCTGATATCCAGATACACTTGCAATCACTTAAGGCAATTTAGATTTCATTACAATACTTTATAATTTGAAGTTCCAGTTCTTTTATTCCTTACATTCATGGCGTTTTGAGATGGATTAAATTCTCATAAAGTTTTCATGTATTGTAGAGGTTCATGGTAAACACAGACAGGAAACCTTCATGATTTTGGCATAGAAATCACTATAGAAGTAAGGCTTTATATTAAGGTCCCTGTAATAAGGGATAGTTAATGGGTAATGAGGTTCTTTTAAGTCCTTATAATATATTATATGTAAATATAAAGTACTGGTAAATAACTTAAAGAAGAAAAAAAAGAATGGTCTTAAAGGGGAAGTTCAGATTTTTATATTTTTTTAAGTGGGGTTGTATGAGGTTATTATCCACGCAAGTATTTTCACCACTTAACCTTAATGTCAAGCCTCATTCCCACTCCACAAAAAAACTGCTAACATTTGTCTTTTTGATGCAATGGGAATGCATACGATTGGCATTCACACCCGGGTCAGATGACTCTGCAGTGGACACGGGTTTTTATTGCCCCTGTCTCTGATCAGCTTTGATGGAAATACAACACCTGGGTGAAAGTGGTGATTTCAGGTCCTTAACTGGTGAGATGCAATGACACATCACCACTAATTACTGTCCATCTCCTCCTAAGCAGATGACTAAAAAGTTCTCAAAGACCTCTGTGCCTGCTGCTGTCTTCCATCCACCTGTTCTCGGGCCTGTCCGAGACGTCCCACCAACAAAACTACACACACACACACACACAGAAGCTGGCAGAAAGTCAGACCTTTGTGCTGCAGCGGTGTGTTCACTGACAGTGGGAATGCAGTCCATCACCTATATTTAGCGGGTGTACTTATGTTTGAAAAAACCTGTGTGCACATGCTAATTTTGGTGGGAAAGGGGCATCAGACAGTGATTTCCAGTAGGGAATTGAATGTGTTATATCGCTCTCATTGCTTTACATAGGAGCTGCTGATCTACCACCGATGTATCACCGCGTAGAGGGAAGCATGCGTCTACTGTGAGCTCACCTAGCACCACTGAGTTAGTTAATGGCATTCATGGTTACATCTCGCACTGTCAAGAGCCTCTCGCCTGTGAGTAGATGCACACTTCCTCCTTTAAAATTATATTGTTTGCAGGTGTAGTTTGGTAGAAAAATAATAGTTGCTACACGAAAATACTCACAAGGTCTGTGGATAAACCACGTCATTGTTTCTGGAAAGACACATTGCTTTTCTGTTTTTCAAATACTTTTCAGCATTTCGAGCACCGAGCCGAGTGCCATCTAGTTCCATGTTATTGGAAAGAAGGCAGACACCACTAAGCAGATATCTCCAACAGTCTGCAACTCTCACTAAAACAATCTAGATTGACATACAGCACTACAGGTAACAGGAAAAATATGTTTTCGATTCGGGGGTGATCATTTCCTTTTAAAATCAGTAACTTGTAACATCTCACTGGTTGATATAATTCTCCCCCCCATCTGAATCCTCTGAAACCTGCAGTTGTTGATCAATTCTACACTTTGCAGATTTACTTTTTTTTTGTGACAAATGCAAAACTCAGTCTCCCAGCGTGCTTTAAATTTCAGAGCACTGCGCTGATGAGTGCACAATAAAATGTGTCAGAAAGTGACATCTGCTCAACCAGCATAGTATGACTCATTTATTTTGGCATGGCTTACACAGGAACACATTTTAAAAACGATCCGAACGGGTCTGAGCTAAACTAGTACGATGTGCTTGTCATGTGATGAGTATTTTCTGTATATTAACAGACAGTGTGATGCTCAGCGTCACTTTGCAACACTTCTCTCTGACTCTCAGGTACACACACAAACATACGCAGACAGACTTTGGGAAAAGAGTGCAAGGGCTCACTAACACCGCAGGATATCACATTTTTATGACTGGTCTCAGTGGTGTAACTACAGTACACATCCATCTCTTCGGCATTAGCGTGATAGATGTATTTTTCATGCTGCCATTAGGGCTGAAGCAGTATGCTGTGCAAGGCTCGTGTATGCTAATGTGCCCTCTCACACCTGCAGTTTCCAATTACCCCTGAGGAATGGAGCCAAGACTCGGTTTGCAGCTACCAGCAATAATATGAGTAATGGCAAAATTGCACAAGTCCTTTGTGGAAAATTGAAGAAAAAAAAGGAGAAATCATTCAAGAGGGGGTTGGAGAGGGCATGGAACAAGAGGCGAGAAAAGGAGGGAATGAGAGGGGGGAGGAAGTGTGAGCGATGCACTGTTTTGCCTTGAAATTTTTTGTCACCACACTCTGTGCCGATTTCTTCTCTTTGAACATTTCACACAAGTCCAGCAATATCAACTTTGATGCTTCCCTCAGCTCAGAGATAAACGGAAAGATGTGATCTGACACGGAAATACCCACAAGCGTCCACTCAGAAACATCCATCTTTGCTTTTCTTAATCATCTCCTCAATCATCTGCAAATGATTTTTTGTTTTCCGCTTTCTTGTGCTCCGTCAGCCACATGCAAACCGAGCCAACTATGTTTTCCTTTTCTTCTACTCTCTCAGTGCAAACACAGCCAACTATGCTGATTAGATATTTGTTATGACCACGTGAGAGACAGAGAAAGACAGATGATACTTGATAGGCCTATTTTCTGGGTATTGAGCTGCTGATAGTGTGTGTGTGTGTGTGTGTGTGTGTGTGTGTCACAGACAGCAGGGGGGGGTATAAGGGGTCCTGGTGGCTGCTGGCCTCGATAACAGGGGGCGGAAAATCAATCACCCCCTTTGACAGCCATGTGAGGAGCCCCGCCCCTTTGTTACCCCCCTTCCTCCTTCCTGTTCCTCCTCATTTATGGAGGATGATCTGCAGGAAACCACGAGCACAGCCCATATAGGCATGCACGCACAGGCACCTGGTGAAAGCCCTGGCAGGATTAGTGAGTTGTATGAGTTGGTTACGGTGAGGAACACATGTTCAGGTCACCGTCTCTCCGACTGCAGTGTTATTGCTCCAAACACTGTTCTTCTTCTCCTCTCTTTGCTTTTCTCTCCATCCACAATCCCCTCTCTCTTTCTCTCCCTCCGTGTGTGTGTGTGTGTGTGTGTGTGTGTGCGCGCACAGGCTGAATATGTTTAAGGGGTGAGGAGGGGGGCATCAAATCCGTAGAGAGGACTTGGCAGTTGCTCTTCTTCTCCCTCTCGCTTCATTGCTTCGGTCCTCCCCAAATCCTATTTCACGGTGCCAAGCATCCGCTCCCTGGGATCTCCACAGCTCCCATCTCCAGACGCAGGTTTAAGCCCCTCTCTTGGCACCCGGACTGGGCATGGAGAGAGGAAGGCATGTGACGCACATCAGCACCGCCAGAGACACAAAACACACCTATTATCTTTGCTCAGAGAGGGACCGGCGTCCTGCAGTGTGTGTGTGTGTGTGTGTGTGTGTGTGCAGCACACTATCTTTAGTGTCACAAGCTGTGTTAGCTGCTATGCTCGGTCACCTCTGACATGAGTCAACAGGTCACACATGAACCTGTGAAGCCGCTTCGCTCATTCATCAGCTGAAATCACTCAAGCAGTCATCAAACACACTCATTCAGTCAAGTAACAACAAATCTGTTGAAGCTTCACAAATTAATAAACAGCAGACTAAACACTTTTGGCCTAATTGTCACCTTCTGTTAATTTGTTCTTCAGGGTGAACTCGTGCTTTAACGCAACTCCAATTACAACTGATCAGTGTAATTAATTAGCTGCCAAATTACCTGAATCTACACCAACAGAGCCATGGAGAAGATGCGAGTGTGTCGCCTGAGTGAGGCAGCCAATGTGTTTCTGTGTAAAGGCCACAAGATGGCACCAAATACCTGAGTTTGCTGCTCTGTGCTACCCGTCAAGGCATGTTGTAATTTCGCTCAATATTACACTAAATTACCCATAGTTGATCTGCCTTTCAGTTCACTTTCAAAGCTCCTAATGTAAATTAATGAAATCATCTGAGGCTAACTGCTTTCATTTCACAGCTGGACAGCTAGATATCTTTGCCATGCAAGCAACATCAGACAAACCTAAAAGACAAAAAGGGAGGGGCCAGTGGGGCTCTGTGAGACACAGAAAACACCCATAAAGACTTATGAAGTTACAGAGTGAAGTTATTCCAAAATTATCTCTTTCAAGCTTTCTTCTTTTACTTTAAAACAATCATTCAGGAGCAGGTGGAGGCAGGGATGTAACAGCAAATTTTGGGTACTATGCATAAGTAGTAGGATTTGCAATATTTTTAAAATGTTGATGAAGCATAACTGAGATGATTGCGTTTCCACTGAGTGACGTTATGTGACTTCTCCTCTCAAGGAAACATTCCAAGAAGCATGGTGATGGGTGTTCAAAAGCAGATTTATTTCTATTGCAGCTATCCCCAATTGCCCTCATTGTTTCCAATCAGAGGTGACGTAGGCGTGTTATGCGAGCGATAATAGAAAGGCCTGCCCCTTATACGTGGGAGCAGCCATGTATGAGGGATTTCTGGGAGGTGACAGTCCACGATTTCACAGATAATTGTGGATTCAAAACTGACCTGTGAAAAGCCACACAAAAAAGGGTTTCAATCGTAGAAATAAAGCTTTTTTGAATCACCTGAAATACCACCCTATGTGAGTGTAAAAAAAAAATTCTGATGAGCCTTCAAGCTTTTCTTTTCTTTTAAAATATATAGTTATTGTGTACTTCATTTTTTTCTTTTTAATTGACTATTTTATGCCTCTACGCTGGTGATAACTGTGGTCAGAGGTATTATGTTTTTTCATCTCATTGTTGTAAATGTGATATCTGAAGAACACCTCAAGGGAATTTCTTTAGATTTTTCAAAAACAAACAAAAGTCTTGGAATTAAAGATGAACTAATAAGAAATTGGTGGTTTAGGGTCATGGTCACTGTGACCTTGCATCTGTGTCATTCTCATGAACACAATATCTCAATACAACACAGTATTAATACAACTGCACTAATCACACAATACAATCCTGTCATCTAAAAAAAAATATTTCCACTTCCTGTACCCAATAACTAATGCATGGTTAATGCAAATATGAAATGAGCAAATTAACAATGCACTGACAGACATCACCACAAACAAAATAAGATCTGTTTAGTATTACTATTACTATTTACAACTATGATTAGTTGTAGTTAACTCTGTGGTATTTTATAACCAAGGCTTTCATACTTGATTACTTTTAGGATTTGAAGAATATCTATAGATTTCATACCTTGCAGTAATATCTAACTGCAGTTGTTCCTCTCAGACCTCAGCCAATGCCCCATATTCTCTATTTCCACAGCCAGTGAGTTGATACAGGGATAAATTCAAATTTACAGCATAATAGGATCCGCTGTTGTGCTGACAATAGTACAGAGTCAGCTGCTTCCATGGCAACAAGAGCTGTAATGATTAAACTAAACATGAAATAATGATACTAAAAACCTGTTCACCACTGACAAAAACATCAGAGTTCAGCTGATAAACGACATGTCAGCACTGAGACAGATTGACTATATTGTCTTAAAGGTGCCGTTAGCAATTCTGATTAAATACAGTTTTCATCAAATTCTGAAATTATCTCCTCCTGGTCTGGTCATTTGTGTGTGCACTAAAACAAAACCCAGTATTCATGCAAACCCTGCTCTGTAAATGGGAAACAAACTAAGTGACTCGGACCAAGACAAACAACACTATTCCAGCCAAATGAACATACGTGCTTGTGCACAGGACAGCGGAAAGGCCATGGACTGGCATTTTGAGTGTTTATCAGTAAACTAGCAAACTTATCACTCTTTAGACAACATATAATGACCACGTGACTATATCGTGGCGCCCCAGAGAAAAATTTGTTAAGCTCCTGATGACTCACTCGGACTGCCACCCTTTGTGCATTGTGTATGTACCCAGGTTCCCAGTATAACCAGTGTACACAGCATACTGTACATGGGATTTCATTATATGCTCCCACACCTAGAATTCAACCATTACTCCTGTGTTGGACCTGGCACCGCCTTCCCAGTTTGTCACATAGTTTGTGGTTGTTTGACTAAAAGAATATAAATCAGTCAACCTTTATTTAAAACTTGAGGAATCATTGAGGGTGTGCCATCACTTACAATGATGCTGAGAGTACAACAGAAACAACATTAAACAAAATGTGGAAACAAACAAGTAAAGAACAACAGAAAACAGAAATAATTACATCCTAGAGTGAAATTGTTTGTAATCATGGTTTAAAAGGACCTTTATGCACAATTGTGTTAGGTTTTAACGTGTGCTGTAAATTCTCCTGAGTGTGCAGCACAAAAACTAAAAGCAGTTTTTTCAAAATTTGGTGCTTTCACACAGGACTTCAAGCATTAGCTAGTCACTTTAACTTGTTGTATGATCAGTTATTCATGTGCACCATGTGAGCAATATGTAAACTAAGATCATTTAAACTAGTCTTTTATAGCGGGCCTGTCTAAAGGAGAAGCTAATGATTCCACCATAGTTGACATGTTACTTTTACATTAACCTTTTGGAAGCTGGATTGACATCAGTTTAATCGTGCTTCTTTCAGACGCCTTTCACCAGCTATTTAACCCTTTGAAAGCTTAGCAAATTAGTTTGATTTCTGTCAAAAACAATGACAACAAACAAAACAATTTATATTTTTTTTTAGCAAATTCAACTAGACCTTTGCAATGACCTATTAAAGTGCTTGTTGCTTTCTCACTATCATTTTAAAAGAAACTAAACCAATTTGCTCAGGTTTCAAAGGGTTAACTTGTAGTTAATCAAATGACCAGCTTGCAGTGCAGTGAACCCAGGGCTTTTGGAGCCCTACGTCTTAAAAAAAATGGTTGACGTTTAAGCTTCACTGCACCAATAATAAGCACTAAAACCTGACATTACCAAAAATAAATATATTAAAGATTATAGTGGGATGTAACCATTATTTCCTCATTTTGCCATACTCTGACATCATCTGAAGTCAAGAGTGTGCCCGTGTCTGCAGAAAATCGAAGCAGCTGAATTTATTTTGTCATTTATATCTTGATTACTACCCCTAATTTCTATTTCTTATGAATGTGAAACTCTGCTCCACATTTGCAGATGGCAGATTCTTCCCACGCAGGACTGATGGCAACATGAGGAACGTAACCCACTGCCCCATATGTAGCTCTGCCTCGCCCACACACAAGACAGAAGGAAGGCGCGAACAATGACCCAGTTCCTCCTCTCACATGGAACACTGATAGTCGGTCAGCTATGTGATAATCACAGCAACAGCAGTGGAAAACGTCAACCTGAGCTTCACGCTGAGCAGCAATTTCAGCCCGGTTCATCTGGAAATCAAGGCCAGCTGCTCTCAGAGGAAAAAAACAAAACAATCAGGTTTGCTATTTAGTACATGACCGGATTGATTTTAAATTTTAGATTCAGACAGTGAGAGATAGTTACAGTTACAGGATGATGTAATTGCAGTTTATTATTCAGTCTCTTCAGTATGCAGAGACTCCAGTCTGTGTGCAGAAAAAGTTCTTTTGTCAGCGACTTTTGGAATATTTTATTTTTTCAACACAGCCACTACCAGTACGAAAACACCCATTTACATAACGAATACTTAAAAAAAAAAAACAGACAAAAAAATTTGCACGTAACAATTAACACAAAAATGTAAAGAATAATGTTAAGTACAACGATACAATAAAATGAAAATAAAAGAGATGAGAGACAGGATAATATTTACAATGATAACATGATTACAACCCTAGTGTGGTGAAAATACGGAGGCCATTATTCAATCTTACAGGATGGGAGATTCCCCATGTAATAAAAGGCTGCTATATTTTATAGAAAATATGTATCTTATTCCTTAGTAAGTTATCTTCTCTAGAGGGATACAGCTGTTCACTTCTGAGAGCCACAGAGAGAAGAACTTATCAGCTACTTTTGATGTTTTTATTCCAAAAAGTCAGCTTGTCTGGTGTCTTATTATAGCACACTAAATTTTATTTCTGCTGTGGTGGCGCTACATAAGCTACCTGAAACTTTTTTTTATAGGTGTGAACTCTCAGTAAAAATAAGAATAAGTGGCCCTCCTATCTCCACAACATGACAATGACATAAAACATAATATGCACATAATTGTGTCAGCCCATAAACAAAGAGCGTGTTGTAATCTGTCCACTGAGGCGACTCATCATTAGACACTAAGTGCCTCGAGGTCTTCAGGGAGGTAAACAGAAACATCAAGCATTAGTGGGTCAAAGCTGA
The DNA here is from genome assembly GCF_008729295.1 of Plectropomus leopardus. Classification (NCBI taxonomy): domain Eukaryota; kingdom Metazoa; phylum Chordata; class Actinopteri; order Perciformes; family Serranidae; genus Plectropomus; species Plectropomus leopardus. The sequence goes on from NC_056472.1 coordinate 23,546,710, forward strand.
GGGTGCTGGGTCCCTATGCATTATTAATAGTGTCTGTGCTAATTGAAAGTCATAACTCCACATATGAATTGTCTGGGGCAGACATCACGCCCTACCGCCCTGCAGCCAGAGGATCCCCTTAAATGGAGATGCTGCTAATTTTAGATTTTCTCTTTGCTCACAAATGCATTTTCTTTTCTGTTTTTTTGAGGTTTCTGTGAGTCACGTTGAGTAAAACAATGGTAGGACTGGTTTTATGTAGCTGCAGTTAAATCAAAATCTGTCACAAAGACAGTAAGCTTTGACTTCAGTGATGGCTTATTCTATTATTATTATTATCATTATTTCTGTCTGTAGACTTGTGGTTTTGTCTTTTCACTTTCTATTAGGTTTTGTTTTTTATTAGTTTTTTGTTTTGTTGTTGTTTATAGGCTGTATCTAACACAATGCAGCTTTATTTATAGTCAATAAATCATTTACCTTGCAAGCCTTTGCATTCAAGTCCCTAGTCAAGACAGTTGAGTCCCCTGTCCTAAACTTTGAGTTTCTAGTCCTAATACGTTCTTCATCAAATGTCATTATAACATCAGAATATACTATATGTTATTATGTTATGTTATGTTATGTTATGTTATCTTTTCTTATTTTATGTTATCTTATCTTATCTTATCTTATAAAAAATCATGAATGCCTTTTAAAATTTGGATCCAAAGCAAATTTTGGCTTGGGAGAAAGGCATCAAGGTATTTTCAAATGAAAGATTTAAGTCCAAAGTGAAGTCACGAGTTAGTGGTGTTGAGTCCAAGTTGAGCTGCAAGTTTTTATGATTTTTGTCAAGTCGAGTCTAAAGGCATCAGATTTGTAACTTGAGTCTGACTTATATCCATGTCATGTGACTCAAGTCCCCATGTCTGATTTCTACAAAGGAACTGAGATGATCTAGACAAAGAGCTAATTAACTTTTAATGAATGAGTACAACTACAGACTTGATGATTAAAAGCCCTTATTTATGACTTCTTAACATTTGAAATCACAGACTTCATAGAATACTTTACTGCATTGCTGAGCACACTTAAATGTTTCGTAAAATTATTACTATCATTGAAGAAATATTACTGTGATTTTATATGTGTGTATTTGCAACTGTGTGTGTGTGTGTGTGTGTGTGTGTGTAGTCTGAGTATGTTGTGTAAATGAGCTAATGCAATTTAGAGCATGGGGAATGTCTCCGCCTTAATATATCAGAGGTTAAATATACTACTACATGTTATATATATAGAATTATGTTACATAACAACAAGTACTTTAAAGAGTGATACCTGCAATATACAAACAACATCACATGTGATGTGGATGAAGTCTCTGGTCTGGTGCTGTTGTTGTTTGAAAAGTGTTAGAATATTTTGAATATTTCAATACACACTTAGATACATTCGGATATCTTTATGGCAAATCGGTCTGATCTGCTCACAGAAAAAGCAAAGGCCACAAGTGTTTTCCATTTATTTTATGAGTGTGTAGTTGGTGCTTTGTGTGCTTTTTCAAATGGTAGTAACTGTGTACTGTATTGATGCAAAAAAAAAACAACAACAAAAAAACACTTCTTAAAAACAATTTAAGAAGTGTTTTGTCTTATTTTTTGTCCCACTTTACTAGAAAAATTGTGTACTCACTCAAAACCCTTTCCCATAAAAACTAAAGTGTATACTGAAAAGATTTTGATTACTTAATAAAAATCAACACCCTACAGCAATTTTGTTGGTATACCCTTATTGTTTTTGCTGCAGTTTTCTTATTACCACCAACATCAAATCTACATGCTACATGGCTTTTCTTGCAAGTTCTGGGTCCAGTGGATTTTTTGACTCTGTTCTTCCCTTCCTGGTTACCTCAAACCAATACAAACTACTGTTTCATGTAAAGCACATGCAACAATAATGCAATAACAAGTTTGGTGACCAGCTGTTATCTAAATAGCCTAAGATGTAAAACCTTTGTTGAAAAACCTGATGTGTAATTTTTCCTGACTTCACTCTACTTTTATGTCCTTCACCAAATGTTTAATGCAGACCTTTTATGCCTACTTGCAATAAAGTAGTAAACACTGTCACTGTCTTCTGTTTTCTTGTGCTGTGTTCAGACGCTTTTCAGAAGCCATTTGCCTCTTTGAAGCAAATCGGTTTGATTTCTTTAAGATGCAAAAAAATAAAATAAAATAAAATAAATGCAATGCCAAATTTACCAAGCAATATTCCACAAATTGCAAGAAGTAACTCAAAGTTGACTCAAAGTATTACTTTCAAAGAGGGAGTAGAATTATTACTGATTTTTTTTTAAGTGGAAATGTCCAATTGTAATGGTTGCATTCATATATCTAAAAAATGTTACAGAAAAAATTTACATTTTGTTTTTTTTTAATTTCAGCACTTTTTTTCTTGTTTTATGTTTTACTTTTCTTTATTTGCTTATTTTCAGGTAGTTTTCTTGTAACGTTTTTTTTTTTAACTAATTTGTCGCTAGTTTAGGTTTTTTGACAGAAATCAAAACAATTTGCTCAGGTTTCAAAGAGTCAAGTAAGTGATCTGAATATAGTATTTAAAAAAATCTATTGGCAAATTACAATCGCGGTGGCTTTTATAGTCTTGCATTGAGTTTTGAACATGATTAAGAGTTTTTGTAAACGTCAGGATTCTTCACTCCTGGACTTTTAGCATGTGTAAGTGATCATTTCTTGCAGTGTTGTACTCAAGTAGTCCAAGAGGTGAGATAAAACCACATTGCGCATGCGCAGCGTAGTCATCTGACGGGTGAGCGCCTGTGTGGACGTTTCGCGTTGCCGCTACATCGAGGGCCAACACAGAGCGGGACACAGACAGACAGCCTCCATGAGGGACCGTCTCCTGCAAGAGCAACACAGCTGAACAACCGAGGAGTAACCGGGGAGGCTTTCCAGAGATTTGGAGGTTTGCACGCGCTGACATTTCGTCCTGAAATGTAGCCAGCAGCGTGAGTGGAGGGCTCGTTGTAATCGCGCGGTCGCTGCATGGCTCTTCCAGGGATGCCATGAAAATCAGGAGAGCCGACTGAGAGACCGCTGCTCCTCGCTATCACAGACACGGCGGTGGCGGCGGAGCTGGTGAGCGATGGATACTGCTGGAAAGATCCACATCAGGTAGCGACCACGAAGATCCGAGAGGAGCTGAACGTCCCTGCTGCACAGTTAAGCCGCCGCCGGAGCTGTTAAAGGATGGATTTCACCCTGCTCCGGAACATCATCAGCAGATACGTAAGGGCCCCCATCTGTCAACACTGTCACAACTGTAGCTGTGTGTCTGCAAGTGCACCACTATATATAATGTTACATGTTTGCAGCAGTGTTTAGTGCCGGAGAGTAGAGCGTATAGACGCGCAGCATGATGCACACTTTGCTCATCTGCAATGATAAACATTCCCACTCGGGCAGCTTTGGCAGGCCGGTGACTGTGGGCTCTACAATGTTGTTTTGTGGAGCTGAATGGGGAATGTGCCAGTGGCTACAGATGCAGTGATGGCTGGTGAATGTGCAGAATAGAAATGAACTTGGCTGGCCCAGTTAAATTGCTTTAGTGGGCTACGATATGCATGCACACTTAACTCACTCATGGCTTCTGCAGAGGGAATAAATCTCAATCAGCACTCACAGACCTGAGAGGCCTTGTTGGGACTCTGCAGCACTGAGTATCACACTTGGTTGTTCTCACTTCTAGACTGGTAGAGAGAAAAGGGACTGTACATTATTTATCAGAGTAGGCGGATGGCTTCTTTTTTTAGTATCATGATCCTCCCCAGAGATACAAATATTTTTCCCTGAGCCTCCCTGAGTAACTAGTTGAAAATGCATGACCCTCCCTCCACCATAAATAACCATATTTTACAGTTTCTGGCTATGATTAATAGGCATGCACAATATTGGATTTTTGCCGATATCCGATATGCTGATATATAACGGCCAATAGTTGACGCCAGTGTCAGTTAAAAAAAAATTGCAGATCATTAGGTCTCCTCTAAAGTTGAATTGATATTGTATTATGCATGCTTTTATCGTGATTGTCCACCAGCAGATGAAGACATGAAATACAGTGCTTTTCAGTGTATGTAATATTTATTCATTGTGGAAAATAAGAAAAACACTTAAATTTAGGTTTCAATTTTTATACATGTCCACTTTGCCAATTAAAAAAAAACATGTTGGCTGATTCTGATATTTTATTTAAAGCCAGTATTGGTCAATACCATGCACATGCAGATATTATCATGCATATGATGAATGGTGTGATTTGGGAGGTCTTTAAAAAAACATGCTTTTCACACATACTTGCAAGATTGGGAGTTCTGAGGGTATTTAAAATAAATACGAAATGAAATAAAGTGTTTCTGAAAAAATTGAAGCATTAGCCCCTTTCACACTGCCTGTTCAAGGCTTTTCATAGTTTATCCCGTCTTTAAATTTAGAGGTTTTTGCAGGTCTTCGAGTGCAGTGCAGGTGAACTCTATTTTTTCCCTCAGTAGCTTTTTATGAAGTTTGAGTCCCGGGGTGGATAATTGATCAGTAGCTCTGATCAGAGCTGATCAGATAAGATAGATGGATGAGAGGAGCAGCTGCTGCAGAACCGAGGGAGAGCAAACTTTTAGACACAGAGCGATGAACAGTTGAGTTTCACTTTCACTGCGCCTGACTTTCTTCTGCTTTGTCTGTGCCCAGAGTACGCTCTGCTCTCTGAGAGGTTTGTGTAACGATATCTGAATGGTATACACATATTCTAATAGTGCACCTCGTGAACGGTCCGGCTCCAAAAATATAAAATCACTTTGTTGCGACAGATGTTTCGATCAATGCAGGCCACCACAAATTAATGCATGTGTGTGAAAACCTGCTAGAGCTACAAATATTTATCCTTAAGCCTATTTGAGTGAATGTGGGGAAAATGCATGACCCACCCTCCACTATAAATACCCATATTTTACCGTTTCTGGCTACGAGAAATGTTGTGATTTTGGAGCTTTTTAAAGAAAACACAGATTTCAAACCTACTTGCAGCTTCTGAGGGTATTAAAAACCTAAATGAAATACGACCATGTAAAGTTAAATGTCCCTCCCCTAAGCCAAATAAAAAAACAACTATTTCCCAATTATTTAAACAATTATTTGGGGGTGCCCAGTAGCTCAGTTGGTAGAGCATGGGTGGGTTTGTGGGTTCGATTTCTGACCTCTTTGCTGGTCATGACATCCCCTCTCTCTCCCCCGTTCATGCTTAAAGTGTCCTATCAGTTAAAGTCAAAAAGCCCCATAAAAAGTAATCTTACACCACCACCACCCCTCATAAATAACAATAAATAACAGTCCCTAAATCGTGCAGGTAAACTGGAGAGGCTTTCAAGTTATTAATCTCAGCAGAAAAAAGAGAGAGTCGTCATTATTCTCTAAAATCAGTGATTTGTCTATTAGCAGGAAATGTCCACACAATAACGGAGCAGATGATGTTGCGCTGTAACCAGGTTACTGGTTCATGAGGTCTGAACAGGCCGGTGCCGTCAGCGGTCTCTGCTTATCAGCCAGAGCAGGAAGCAGCTGGTTGGTGGGCGGCTGAATTAGAGAATAAAGTGTCTAGTGGGAACCAACTCTGACAGGTCTGGTGATGTTCATCAGACTGGGCACCTCTGGAGGATCGTGACATCTGCTTCTATATACAGTCTGCTGCCCTCTCACCTGACCTTAAAAACTGGCTCAGGTGCTTTTAAGATAACTATCAGTACGAGCATGTGTGTGTGCATGTGCGCTCATGCTTCGTCTGCTTACTTATGTATGATCGCCAGGCTCCCGCCAGTGAGTGTGTGTGTGGTGACAGTGTGGAGGGAGCTTGACGGATGCTCCAGCAGGGCTAATATCAGGGGAAATCAGATCCACGGGTGAGGCGGAGAGGAAGGAGGAGGGTCGATGAACACGCCCCTCATCTCTCACCCTGCTCTCTTTGCATCCTCTCTCTGCAACATGATGAAGCAGACATGCAGGAATTAATCATTAATTCAATTATCTGGATATTGATTCAGAATCGGAGGGATGGTTGATGTATATATGGTCCTCCTATTACTTGTGTATCACCCTCTATTAACCCTGCCATATTCTGAGCAGCTGCTCCCTTAATGAGGCTACGTAGAAGAACAAACATTACATCATGCAAGGTGATTAACATGTGATAAGCGAGGCGCCCCGAGCCTTTTCTCGGGACAGAGAGAGCAGTAAACTCCCATCAAGGTCACTGCTCAAATGTAGCCAGCCTCCCATACTTTCATAATTTTGCGATTAAAGAAAAAAAGCTGAATTAGTAAAGCTTCTTCAGCTGTGAAAGGATGTTCTTCTGATTTAGTCCACTTTACTCCACTTGGCAAGTTTATGAGCCTTCATATTTTGTTCTTTTATTATCACCCTGTCAATGACTTGTGACTTGTCCTTGATGTATTTTTTCTGTGAGGGAAATTAGTGTTTCCAGTTATGTCACACCAGCAATTCTGTGCTTGTTTTTGGCTTATTGACAACATTGTTATGTTTTTTTTTTCAATATAGAACATATTCGACGTTGTTTGGGACAGAATGATAAAGTGCTGGACTTATTTCCATTCTTGCCTGTGGTGTTTACACAGTCCATTATGAGGACAGACATTAAGTTTGACATTGAAAAATAGAGACTAAAAACATACAAAATTAAATCCTGTGAACAAGTGATACTTTTTTAAGGAGGCAGGCAAGTTAAAAACTATTGTAGACATTTAAAAAATGGCTGTATGAAGATTTTTAATTATTCCAGCTATTCTGTCAAAGGAAAAGTGCCCCATGGATGACATTTTTCTGTACATATATATATATATATATATATATATATATATATAAATTAATTAATTAATATCAGCATATCAGATATCTGCAACAAATATCATGGATTCCATGAACAAAACAATTTCACGTTAAAGTACTCTGTGATTTTCCGACACTCTTATCACGGAGGAGCCACAGTGGATCCACGATGGCCGTTGCAAGAACGCAAATATCGAGAGCTGCTTTTTGCTTTGTACGTTCTGGGTTCTTTGTAGACGTGGACCAGCTCCCTTTATAGATATAAACAGCTCATTCTAAGGAAACAAATATGCACCGATTCTTATTTTAAGGTTAGTATAAACTAAAGAAAACATACTATTACACTATATTCAATTTCTGGCAAAAAAATCACCCTAAATCTTACACACTGGTTCTTTAAACCTTCATTTTGACCACTGGTGCACCAGCTGTCACTGTGAAGTGTTTGGCCTGCTTCACTTTATTAGTAACTGCAGACGCTTATTCAGATCTATCCAGTGCAGCACTTTATAATGAGAGAGAAATGTAATTTTCTGAAGGCTGTGCATTCTGTCCTGCTTATAAGCCTGTTTTCTGACTTGAGAAAAATTGCTGGTGTATTGAGCCTGTACAGTTCAGTAAATAGTTTTGTGTGAAGAAAAATATGGTGTCATGGTGTTTTGCAGTGCGTGAAGTTTAAATGGGACATTTTGTTGCGTAATAACCTAAATCTGTTTAACTTTTTTCCACTCTGTTGGCATAGAAGAATGGCTAAGCCTACATGCAATAAGATATATGCTGTGTGTGTGTGTGTGTGTGTGTGTGTGTGTTTGTGTGTGGTCTTATACTTGATATATAGTGAGGACCAAATTGCATTTTAACCAAATGAGTGAGAACATTTTAGGAAAGTGAGGACCACAGTTTTTCAGAGGCCTGTTTGAGGGTTAAGACTTGGTTTTAAAGTGAAGGTTGGGATTAGGGTTTGGTTGGGGTTGGGGATTTAGTTGTCATGTTTTAGGTCAGGGTAATCGAACAGAGAATGATTTATGTCAATAAGGGTCCTCACAAGGATTGTAAATTTTAAGCACTTTCCTTAATCGATTATTGGTAAAATTAATCGATTTATTGTAATTTGAAAAAAACATAAAGACTTTGCTTATTTCAGACAGACCAAATGTGCTTTTTCCTTAATTAAAGCTCACAGCAACATTTTGCATATACTTTGATCATCCCTAGTCCTCACAGAGATAGAAATACACATGCAGGCGTGTGTGTGGGTCCTGCGCCAGGACATAGCAGGAAGACAGTTTATTTCTAATGAGATTAATCTGTAAAATGACCTTCTGTGGTTTGATTAGATCCTTTGTGTGTGTGTGTGTGTGTGTGTGTGTGTGTGTGTGTTGGGTCAGTGCATGTTCATGTGCGTGCTCACTGTCTACACTTTCTGCTCCATGGTGCCTTTTTATCGTCTAGTAATAATAATAGCGATGGCGTGATGCCTCCGACTGGCATTAAGCATGATAACTGTATGAGGTCATGATCCGGATAAATAGGATGCCTTCATGTGTGTGGGGGTGGTCATATTAAAGGGACAGTTCACCCAAAAATTAAAAATGACATTTTTCCTCTCACCTGTGGTGCTAATTATCAGTTTATATTTTTTTGGTGTAACTCACTGACTGTTTCTGTAGAGATGTCTGCCGTCTTTTGCACATATTGGAATGAGATGGCACTGGGCTTGTGGTGCTTAAAGGGCAACAAAAAAGTAACTTTAAAGACTCAACAGCAATGTCTCTTTCCAGAAATCAGTACCTGGTTACTCAAGATAATCCACAGATCTTGTGAGCAGTTTCATGTAGAAAACGTTACAGCTCAGCCGAGGAGGACGACATTAATGTTTCCCACAGAATTAAAAATGTGTTCATGTTCATTTTGTGTCCCCTCTCTTAATACAGAGGTTTTAGCAGGTCTGTTAATGTAGCGCATGTGGAACTTTTCATGATTTTTTTTTTACTTAGCAGACTTTTAAAGTTGAAGTTTGAGTTGCGGGATGGAGAATTGATCAGTCATTGACTTTGTGGTTGAATTGATCAGATCAGATCAAATCAGATCCATGGATTAGATTAGAGGAACAGCTGCTGCAGAGGTGAATGAAAGCAAACTTTTAGAAAAAGTGCTTGACAACAGGATGTGTAGTTTCCATGGGAAGGCAGCGGGGTTCATCTAAACTAAGTTGGATAAATGCTTGATGACACTAAAATGAGAGCACTGTTTTTCTAAAGAATAGGACATTTTATTTTTGTATGAATGAAAGAACAGCTAAGTTTCACTTTCACTGCGCCAGGTGTTCTGCTCCATCTGTGCCCAGAGTGCACTCCAATGTGTGGGAGCTCTGATAACTGAACAGCATATATATGCCAACGGTGCTCCAAATTAACTGTCCAGCTGCAAAAATACACTGTACAAAGACCAATTTGTTTTACCTTAAAACAGTTAGCGTTCATACTGCCTTAACTTTTTAAGTAGACTGACTTTGTGAAAACAAAGTAAATCATTACTCAACTTGTCTTCTCAAATTCACTTACTTAACTTAAAATTTTAAGGCAGCCTGGGCATTAGTAGTAGACATTTTCTTTTTGCAGTATATGAAATTAATAATCCCCATTGCCGTGGCAGAAAGCCAAAATAAATGAGTGTGTGGTGAGCTCTGCAACTAATGTTTACATCTCGCACTATCATGAGCACGAACCTCTCATTCATGAGTAGATGTGTCCTTCTGCACTGTGATACAGTTGATGGGTGTAGTTTGGTGGAAAGAAAATAGTTCCTACGTGAAGATGTGCACAACAACATTTGTGGATTACCTTGATTAACCAGGTCATGATTTTTGTAAAGAGACATTGCAGTTTTTCCAATGTATTTTTATTTTTTTTTTTGTCGCTTTATCTCCACCGCCGAATGCTAGCTAGTTCCATTATATTAGAAAGAAGGCAGTAATCTTTATGGCATATTCTCCAACACTCAGCAACTCACACCAAAACAATCCAGATTGATGAATAGCACTAAAGGTAAGAGGAAAATATGCATTTCTACATTTTTTTATGTGAACTGTCCCTTTAATTATGCATGATATCTTAAAAAAGGCTTGAATATGTTCTCTTATTTTTACAGTTTACCTTTTCACTTTCACAAAACAGCTGGTAACATTTTTGATTTATGTCCGCGGGTGCTTTCCCCTGTCCGCAGATTGATTTACCCTTGTCCCCCCTCTGTCCTCCCCCTCCTTTCCATCTTATCTATGAATATACGACTGTTATTCTTGCAGGGACCTCTCGCAACCTCAGCAGATAAAAGAGAAAGGCCAACCATGTCTCCCTTTGATCAAATGAGCACCAGCAGAGTCCCGGAGTGCTGAAGGGCTTTAGAAAGGTTTCTCGCAACTTTACAGCTCCTGCAGTCCCTTGGCTGGTGTTGAAAGGCAGAACACAACCTGCTAGATTACTGTTCGCCACATTAGCTGCTACAAACGGTTAAGGGCAGTCTATTCCTGGCTGCTGCCCCCCCTCAGAGCCGGGGCCCTGGCGGAGAGACAGAGGCTGTAGGTGACAAAAACACACAGGATTTGTGTTTGGGCAAAGCTTTGCCCGCTGGCCCGTGTGTGTATCAGAGAAAACAGCCATGCATCGGCGTGCTGGCTTGAAGAATTATTTTGTTTCCTGCAGCGTGCCCTGGACACGGGTTTCATAATAAGGCAGTTTCAAGCCAGGATGTTGTCGGTGTTAAAAGCAGACAAAATGAGAAAGGGTGTTTTTTTTTTTTTTAATTCAGATTACGGTGGCAGGAGAAAAGGAGAGAGGAGAGGGATGGGAGAGGAGAAGTAGCACAGCTGGATTAAAGACTTATGTAACAGTTGGATCACGGCAAGTCAAGTGGGAGACGAAGCTGGGGCAACAACAGAATACACATTCTGTCATGTTATAGTAATCTCATATTTTGTTTCAGGTATATAACTATTTGTGTCATCAGGGGTCTGCTGGCTATTGCTGTTTAGTGTCAGCGGTTGAGACAGCATGCACACACTGAAGGTCACTTTTTTTTCCCAATTTTTTCAACCAGATCACCATGTTTTTTGTCTGCACCTGTGTGGCAATTTCCCCCCCAAAAATTTATCATAACAGCGAATGGCACCTCCTTCCCCCTGTGAGCTACGTTCCCTCTCCTTGCTTCATTAGCTTCGTCCTCACTGCTGCTTTTGATGTTTACTCTTTCATCCTGCTTTGTTCCAAAAAAGGATTGTCCATAGAGACTACAGTCTGAGAAGTTGAACCAAATAAGCGCATGAGGAAGATCTTGAGGATATTGTCTGGGACAGTCCTTACATTTTTGTAAAAGCCATATAATCTCGTGTCAAATCCATTTCCACAGATTTGAAGTAGTGGCGAAATCCTACACATTTGATCTTCAGTCTATAATGAAGCCTCTGTGTGGTCCTTTGCATTACGAACCTGCAGACATGTATCTGTCTGATGCTGGCTGCATACTGTGTTGCTATGGTGATTAATGGCAAATGAGTATCAGTGGAGTGCATGTTGAACAGGTAGCCTCCTTCCTTTCAGCTCATCAAGGTCTTCAGGCTCCTTTATCTTTGCTCGATGTCACGGCAAACTTCACAGCTTCTATTAATAACAGTTTTTCAGTAATTTAATGCCTAAATTTACCCGGGAAGGATTTTCTTAAAGGTTGTGCTGCATCCTTTCATTTGAATGTAATGTAAAAACAAGTACTGTCTGTTAGACCAGTAAAACTGTGAATTAATTATTGCGACAAAACCAGTGCAGTGACCAGATAAAGGATGTCGGCATAGTACGTTTCTGCAAAGCACAGATTCATTACATTTCTTAGTTTCTTACTTAAGCATATTGGCATTTTTAAGGCGACGTAGAACATAAGGTGATCTTTCTATCTAGAGACAAGACGGCTGCCAAGCTGCAGACCATTGTTAGAGAGCAACAAACAACTCTCTTTTTAGCGACACATTGCAGCTTTTTTCAGCAGCTTCTGAAACACTGAAGCTGGGTGTTAATTTTTTTTTTTTTTTTTTTAGTAGTAGCGTGTTTTTAGGGGCACATCGTGTTTTTAGGGGCACATCGAAGCGTTTTCCAGCAGCATTTGAGTCTCTGAACTCGGGTGTTTTTCTCCAACACATCAGAGTTTCTCAGCAGCATATAAGCCACCAAGCGTTGGTGTTTTTCCCTGACACTTTGCAGCATTTCCCAGCAGCGTTTAAGCCACCAAACTTGGGTTTTCTTCATTGACACATAACAGTGTTTCCCAGCGGCGTTTCAGCCAGAGAACCTTTTTCATCAACATGCGGCATTTGAGGCACTGAAATTGAGTGTTTGTCACCGATAATTTGCGGCATTTCCCAGCTGGGTTTAAGCCACCAAACCTTGGTGTTTTTCTCTGTCACATTGTGGCGTTTGAGGGACTGCAGTGTTTCCTGGTGGCTTTTATGACACCAAACATGGGTGTTTTAAGCTAAAACATAACCGTGGGGTTTTGAGCCTGGACATAACCACACCTTCAGCTTTCGCTACAAGTGTAAGATGTAAACACCTCTTTGACAAGTGGGTTAATAAAACTCAAGAAATGTCTCAGGTGGTGTCGACTCAAATTATGTGTAAAAAAAACCCAAACAGGTAATTGGTAAACTTTACGTCGCTTTAGCACCACAAGCTAAAAGCTAACTGTCAAAAATAACAGTTTTAGGGGATCCAGAGATATATGTGAAATTTACCTGCCAGTTCTTTGTAAATACAGGTATTACTATTTTTTATTTGTAATTTCATACATTTAGAAATATGTGTTTTAGAGCCGGTATTATACATCTATGTTTAGAAAGAACGTTTATACAACTAAAATTATTATCTAATATTTTACGGTAACATCAACTGTTAAAGTGATACTACTCTCTCTCTCTCTCTCTCTCTCTCTCTCTCTCTATATATATATATATATATATATATATATATATATATATATATATATATATATATTTTTTTTTTTTTTTTTTAAATTCTGCGGCACAGCGTGGCGTTTAATGTAAAACTAGGTATTGTCTTAGATTTGTCTTTTCCTGGTTTTAAAGGCCTAATCGCAGTAAAGTGATGTAATTTTCTCGATTTATCAGACTGTTCTAGCTGTTTATTATTTGTCTTTACCCACTTCGCCATTAAATGTACATTACTGATGATTATTTATCAAAAATATCACAGTGTAAATAGTTTTGAAAGCACTGCTAGTCAAGCCTACAATACCGACTTGGCCAAAAATGTATTTTTTCCATATCGCCTAGCCACGCTCGGATCAAAATCTATCACACGCTGCACGGGTGTTGTGTAATCATAGCGTGTATGTTTCTACTTCATCTGTCCAGTTAACATGAGCAGTTCATTAAGGAAGAGCTCAGTCAGAGGAATTTGATCTGTGAGTTAATGAGGGATACCTGCTCAACATGCTGTGTGCTTCTGCGGCACAGCGTGGCGGGACAATGGAGGAGGGAGAGACCATTTAATCAGGCCGGTTAATGGTGTATACCTTTTATTACTCCTCTGCGGTAGAAAGAAGCTGCAACACGGGGATAGATCATGGTACAGCGGGGTCAGGGGTTGCTTTTCCACAGTGTAAATACTGCCTATGCGTCCGTAGCCCTGTAAAGTGCTGTGGTAGAAAAGACCAGAATGAGAGAGGACTTTTTATAGCAGCATTTTAAGCCATAAAATATCAGATTTGTTCTCTAATATTGAATCCAGAGTTTAAACACTTCATCTGCCCAAGAGAGTGCACCAGCAGAAACATGAAAGGAGAAGCTGCGGTGGTGGATTTCTGCCGTTATCAAATCCATCTTGTCATTGTTGATGATTGATGGTGATGTAAGACCAGCGTCTCTGCTCGAAGGCTGTTTCAGTGTTGTTAATAAAGACAAAGCCTCCATGTCCCTCAACCAACCAGCCAGCCACTTTGTCTGATGGAGCGGTGGAGTGAAGAGGGAACAGTGGGCCGGGGGTTGATGCGGATCAGTGAGGATTAATGATCAGATAACTACAAACCACAATGCAATCTCTGCGTGTCTTTCTCCGTCCCTCTCCCACAGTCACACTGTCAGAGTGTGACACACACTGCCGGGGGGACGGAGGGAACAAAGGGGAGAAAACGGTGCAAACAGAAATATGACGGGACAATGATGCAGTCAGGGAATTGTGGATTTAGGAGGAAAATGTTTGAATAGAAGTGGAACGTGGTGGATGTGGTGTCTCATAATCATGATATCAATAAAGACCAGTGAAGCACAATTAGTGGACTGACAGAAAACAAATTGGCAACCATTTTTTCAATAACTGATTAATCATTCCAGTCAATTATAAGACAAAAAATGCCACAACTGTCAACGATTACTTTTGGCATTTTGATTGGACACCCACTGTTATAACATGTCTATATTTATGAGAATTACTGTGAACCTGTTATCATTTCTGGTGTTATACACATTTATTTATAACCTGTTTCTCCCGGGATGGATAAAGTTATGTCCAATCTTATTTTATCTTAAAAATATCAAGTTGCAGCTTCTTCTACGTCAGTGTTTTATTGCTCTTCTTTAGATTGACTTTGTAAACTGAATAGCTTTGATTTTGGACGTAAATTAAGAATGATGTTCAAAACGAATGAATGAGTTCGGAATAAATGGCTTTAATTGAACCATCAGAAAAAAAATAGAATTATGATGTTTGCATTAAGAACATATGGATTATTGAAAATCATAAGTCTGTTGGAAATAATCATAATTTCCACATCAAACAATAGGATGATCCGGCTGACATAATTTTAGGTAGGATTATTCAAGCCTTATTTAAGAGGTCGTTATTTTTGACTTTCCATTGACACAGTTTGCTTTGAGTCAAGTTAACATGATACTGGTATCTCAAAGACAGAGTGTGTGTGTGTGTGTGTGTGTTTTAACGGTGTGGTCAGTTACCCTTCACCAAAATAGCTCGTGCTACATCATCTGGTCATCATTTCAGCAAAGTACAGCTTTGTTTTTTTTCTGTCTTTCTTTTTTTGTTGAACACATTTTGTTCCCTCCTTTTGTTGCTTTTCTGTCGTCATTTTGTTCTTTTGTCCTCCTCAGTCTCCCGCTCTTGCTGCTCGCTCCACTTCAATCTGCTTCTCTTTTTCTGCCTCACTTTTCCATTTCACTGTATCTCTCTGGGTCATGTTGCCCCCCTAATGTTTTGGAGGGGTCTCAAGTCGGCTGACACTGTTGGCTCCGTGTCTATTTTTATCCCACTGCCAAGCGCCTGTTGATCACTGTGGATAAGTTTAGATCTGTGACTCTGAGCTTTTTTACTATTGCAGTTTTACCTTTCTTTGGACACAGATTATTTATTGCAAAAGTTACATCAGCCTTCATTTGATTTTATGTCCATACTAAGTTTAAGTTTATCCTAGTATTCCAGTTTAAACTTTCTAAAACTCACAGATTTGAATGTACAAGGTTAGTAGGGGGAAATGAGGACTCTGAACAATGAAAGTTTTGGTCATTGGCAGCAATGAGCCCCATCTCTGCCAAAATGTTGAGGATATTTGAAGCAGTGGAGCGCTGCATCCACTGAAGTGCTTGTTCCAGAACTTTTCTGCTAATGGTCAACACTTCTGCTTTGAGCTGCGTCAGGCGCGCTGCTTTGCCAAAGGCTACGCTCACACTGCTGCCCACTCAGGCCAAAGCATTAGGAGCAATGTCGGAAGCCAGGTGGAAACAAACAGCCGAATGCCGTGGTCTCCTGACTCTTGTTTTTTTTTTTCCTTGGAAATCTCTCTTTCCACAATAGTGTTTGATGAAGGACACCTTGGAAAAATACTGTATGTGCGACGCTAAACTCCCACAATGCACTCTGATAGTCCCCGGGGAGCTATTTAGATGCAGTATAGATGAGAGAGGAACTGAGATGGAGGCTTGCATACACACGATCCAGTGCGCTTTACAGGCGGTCATGAAAAACCTGGAAAAGTCATGGAATTTCACAAGCACATTTTCCAGGCCTTTAAAAGTCACGACATTGAATAAAATTCTTTGGTTTGGAAAATGCGAAGAATTTTCTTGCGTATAATGGCACAGTAATGATGATACAATGAAATATTCCTGCCAATATTTAGAATTTGGAATATAACAAACTCCAACACAACACTTTTATCAAATATTTGATCAAAACTCAAAATTTTAGCATCATATACAGCTCATATACCAGCAACTTTTTTAAATAAAATCAAGTAAAATTGTAAACTCAAAAAATGAATGAATAAAAGGTTCCTCTCATGCTGATACTTTCTTTGCACTTTTCAATTAATTAATTTTTATCACCGATCATTAAAATAAAAATGCCAATACAGGTAACTGGCAAAATGCCAAATATTGGCATATAATCTGTCAACCCCTAATGATGAAATTGAGTCACAAAAATTTTCTGTGCATATTTTTCCACATGTCACATAACAGCAAATTAATTTTCTGTAGCTAGTGTAGATGTAATGTAACTCTGATATGCATCACTGTGCATCAGTGTTCGACAGCGTTTTGTTTACCGAGTCATGGAAAAGTTTTGAAATTTTGTCCATGAAAATGTGAGGGGATCCTGATTTTATTATTTCCCATCACAGCATCAGACTGTTGTAGTAAAACCAGCAGAATAAGTGTTTTTGATCTGTGTGTGAGAGTCGCGGAAGGATGGAGCAGAGTGCAGCGAGATCCTGCAGGAAGTAGTGAAAAGATAAATGACTCAGAGCTGATATCACATACACACATCAACAAACACACACTCATCCTTCAATCAGTCCGTCTGGTCTGTGAGGCTGTAAAAAAAAAGTCACTGAAGTCGTGTAACAGTCTCACAGTGTTGTGTAACATTCTGTTTCTGACTGCACTGTTTAATCCTGAACAGTTCGCAAAGCATTTTCATAATTTATTTATTCTTAATTCATTTGAACATTATTACATTTATTTAAATAAATACATGTATTTATTACAGAATTTCTTCTAGTGTGATTACATTATATTCCATAGTTTAGGGCTACAGCGTTCATTGCTACAATAATTTGTGGATAATTTTATTAATTTAATCTAAGTCTGTTTATCACCACGAAAAAAAATCAACATTCATCTAAGTTTCCAACTGTTACCTCTTACAAGTGTTTTTCTGAATAAATAAATAAATAAATAAATTGTTCAAATACTTCAATAATTCCCCCTTATCAACCAGTTAATTAACTGATGAATTATTTCAGCATTAGTGTTGTTAGTGCTGAGAATAGAGCTGGCACGATATCACATTTTTAGCACATGATTATTGTTGCCAAAAGAGTCTATGATAATGAGGCTATAGTGATATCTGTAGAAAATTAGAAAGAAAACAAGTAATGCTCTCAGTGAAATTAATGTTTAACATCTTTAATTGTGCATTATGTCTGTGTATTTTAAGTAAATACTATAAATCAATACTGACACCTGAGCTGAGAACAAAAACCAAAATGATACATCCAGTAAAATGTAACATACTTGGCTTGCGGTGCAAAAGAAGCAACACAAGAAGATGAATTCAAAGTGATACATGTATACATTTACAGTGGACTTAATCAGTCTGCATTAGTAAAAGCGTGGCTGAAAAGAGATTTTGGCAGGACTGTGAGGGGTCATTGAGGGCAGATGACAAAGTAATAAATATAATTGTTAGTGTATTACATAATTATCGTAAATAGCTTTTGAGTTGTATGCAAACCCATTACCGAGGCTCAGCAGTGTGATTTAACCCCATTTTTTTCTCTCCACCTGTGTTTCTATTTATAACTCGACATATATCTCTCTCTCTCCGTCAGTGTGTGGGGGAGGAGATCTGGGTGGACAGTCGGACGGTGTACATCGGGCATAAAGAACCTCCTCCGGGAGCTGAGGCCTACATCCCTCAGCGTTACCCCGACAACCGCATCGTCTCCTCCAAGGTGAGCGAGCCGCAGCCCTGAGTCAGTTCCACGACATTATTAACCATCACAGTGTTGTTTTGTTTCGTATTTAGACAGCCATGTAATCCCTTTTGTGGCCACGTTTTAAAGGATGACACATTTTACTTTTCTTACATTTGTCAAAGTGCGTATCACCGTTTCTTTTGCCAGAGGGACCAAATGGAGGATGTGCCTTTGTTTTTTTTATCATTTTTACTTGTGTGATATTAATTCTGCTGCCACTCTGTCCCACAGTACACCTTCTGGAACTTCATACCCAAGAATTTGTTTGAGCAGTTCAGAAGAATCGCTAACTTCTACTTCTTGGTCATTTTTCTGGTCCAGGTGAGATTTTATTCATTATTGGTAGTAATATTTCCGCCTTTTTCTGTTATATCTGAAAATACAACACCAAAACTGTAAGGAAATACTCTCCCAGGTGTCCATTTGCTAAAACTAAACTAACAAACATTGCATTTCTGTGTCCATTTTGTACTTCGTTTTTTAAATACCAGGCCTAGTTTTAGTTCAAATGCATGGCTTTGCATAAAGATATTTAAGGGCAGTTTGAGAAGTTTGACGGTGTACGCACATGAACCGGCAACCCTCTGATTTCGAAGCCAACCCTCCACATACTGAGCTACTGCCGCCCACGTTACAGGAGTGTTTACACCACTAAAGATATGTGATCAGGTGTGTCCCAGACCACCTCTGCAAGTCAGTGATCAGATCACAGTGCATCTTGATGGCACTTGTGTTTAGATTTGTCCACTTGTGATTGGATTAGCCCAAGAAGCATTTTAATAACAGGAGCTCTTTCAACCTACTTCATAGTTGAAATGGTATTTAGCGTTTTTGCCTATAGAGCCCTACTGCGAACCTGGAAATGTTGGGTAGCCCAAAGTTTTATTTTATAGATGTATAGTATGGGTCCCCAACATTAAGAAACTGTCGAGTGCTTACTTGCATATGTTGGGCAATTTTCATATTTTTGCATAATTTTCCTCTCAGAAAAACATTTACCAATTCAGGTCAGTGTGATGGTCTGTGAGTTCAAATGTAAATGTTCTATCCATGTGTTTATAAATGTTGTACAATTTATAACTGATTGGAAATTATTTCAACAACATAGAATTTAGAAGTTACCTGTCTAATCCAGTCAATTCGGTGTCCTTTAAAACGTCTGAATTGAATAAAATATCATCAAAATTAGCCCAGCTGCAGTTAAAATACACAGACTTCTGGTTTAAAAAAAATCAATTTTGCATTTTGAAAATATCTGATATGGATTCAGCATCCTCAATAACCCCCAAAACCACCCCAATCATGTCCAGATCGGCCAAGCAGTTGCTGAAATACTGCCAGTATATGCGATTATGCAATTATCCCAACATATGCAAGTAAGCATCTGGCATTTTCTTAATTTTGGGGAGCCATACTAGACATTTATAATATTAAATGTTAGGGTACTCAAAATGTCTTGGTTGACTTTGCTGGCAAGTGGACTAATTTGTGTTTTTTACAGAAATTTTTAGATCTTGGTTGCTATTTATTTAAGCACTAGCCATGTGCTGAGTGCTGATGTCACTTTAGACCCTGCTCTCCAGTAATTTAAAAAATAAGAGCAATTATCCAAGATTAACAATGTAATCCTGCGCCTGTGTTTTACGTTCCCTGGATGAGGTTTACCAATACATCACATTATTATTAGAATAATAAGAGCTGTACTGCTCTCTGTCTGTCTGTCTGTCTGAATCAGAATCAAAGAGCGGCAGCTTTTTCCTTGAGCCACAATATTGCACCGAATGTTGAATAATCATGTAAGGATGAACTCATCATAGAGGAGGAGAATACAAGAAATTCCTTACCAGCAGCGGTCGCCTTAATCAACCAGATTGCTGCGGCTTGGGTCTTTGTGTGCTGTTTGCTTTATCAATAGCACGTGAAATACTGCACCCTCTCAATGGCTCAAACTGGTCACGGCACACAGCAGCAATGTTTGTACTCCGTCTTTTTGCTGTCTGATTTTACTCTACATATGCACGTGCAGTGTCTCTAGAAAACAGACAAGGAAACATTTGAAAAACAGAAGTTAGCCTTTTTAAACCTGAAAAAACGGCCTGATTTCTCTCCAAAACAGGAAAAGAAGGCAATGAAAAACTTGAAATGATCCAAAGAAATTGCAATAAATTAGTAAAAGTTACAAGAAAATTCCCAGATGAAGTTGTAATAATGATAAAAATAATTGTCCAGATTTTTTTTTAATTTTATTTTTTAAAATCATTTTCTTTGTCTTTCTCTTTTTTTCTTTTAGCATATTTTCAGGTTATTTTCTTTCTTTCTTTCTTTCTTTTTCTTTTCTAAAACTTTTTGTATTTTCTTCTCACATTTTTGCAGGACATTTTTTTGAGAAGTTACTCATTGCCTTTTTTTCCTGTTTGCAAAATAAGTCTAAACAATTTGCCCAGGTTTTTTAAGATGTAAACGCTTGTGAAAGAACAGCAACCGGGGTTTCAAAGGGTTAACTATCTCAGAATGCATTTTCATGTAAGTGCAGATGGAGGAAATCAAACAAGATGTGATTACTTGAACACTCTGAAGTTGCTAGATTGGTGCTTGATTTGTTATTACAGAAGCTTTTCCCTGCTGCACTTCCTTACTCAGCGTTGCATTACTTGGCATCCTCCTTCCTCTCCTTTCTGCCCCCCCCCCCCCCATCCCCTCTCCCCTTCCTTGCACTTTCTTCCCACTTCTTCTCTCCCTTGCAGCTTATCATCGACACCCCCACCAGCCCAGTCACCAGCGGCCTGCCCCTCTTCTTTGTTATCACTGTCACCGCAATAAAACAGGTAGGACACACACAAACACGCTCGCATTTCTGGGAAATATTATCCACAGACCAACTCCCAGCCTCAAAAATTCACACACTCACACAAACACATACACACACTCTCAACCAATCGGCTGCTCTATTATCTGTATATACACATTCCTCTCCCAGCGAAAGGACATGCCATTGAATATGTCTGGTGATGTGAGAAATATGATAATGAATGGTCTCCTCTGTTAATCACTCTAGCTGAGGATCCCATGCCCCTGGGAGATGCATGCTCTCTACCGCGTCCCCGGTACTGAGGGATGGGGTACTATCAGTGATAGATGGAGCTGTTCTGGCTAAGGAAGCCTGAGTTTTTGCTGGGGCATAAATCTAAAACATGACGTGTTGGCTAGAAATCCAGGAAACAGGTCACTAAGCTCAGGGAGCACAATGCTAATTAATTACAGTGTATGACTTTCACCTCTCCCCCTGCGTCTCACACTATGCTCTGGCCCTGATTCTCTCCGCACATAATAATCTATATTCCCCCCTGCCAACAAACACTTCCTTTTCCCTTACAATCTCTATACCTCTCTCTCTCTCTCGCTGCTCTCTCAGGGCTACGAGGACTGGCTCAGACACAAGGCTGACTGCTCTATAAACGAGTGTCCGGTGGATGTGGTGCAGCAGGGGAAGGTGGTGAGGACGCAGAGTCACAAGCTACGGGTAAGAATGGCCTCATTAGAGCAGTATAGCACCTGAGGCCACGAAGCAACACTACAGTACTGCTGCATAGCTCAGTTTCTCTATAACTGCCCCTCACACTCTCCCCCTCCTCCTCTTCTCTCTGCAGTCCCCGCTCTCTAACGTTGTTTCCTTCCTCTCTGGCTCTCACTCGTATTTGCCACCAATTAATTGCCCTGAAACTGTAGTAGAGGAACAGTCACAGTGTCCCCTGGTGCACCGTGCAAGAGTCCCTTGGCAAACGAACAGGACTGATGTATTTCACAAGTTCGGGTTTTCCTGTCATCATCCTGTGGTATTCTCTTATGTCATTCTGATGCAACAGCAGATCACAGTTTGGTGTTGGGCCTCCTTTTGAAAATGCCTCATAATCCATTTGATTTATTTATATCAAAACATATTTTTAATGCTATTAATAGGTAGCATTTTCGGCAATAACATTCAATATTATTTGCACTGTTATTGCATTTCTATGTAGTTGTTTTTATTGTTATGCCTCCGTGCCAGCGATAACCCGTCTGTACTTCCTTATGTCTGTACTTCTGTCCGTCCAGTCCATTCTTGTGAACGCAATATCTCAAGAACACAAGGAATTTCGTAAGATTCAGCACAAACATTCACTTATACTCAACGATGAACTGATTATATTACAGTGGTCATAAGTCAAAGGTCAAGGTGCCTGTGACCTCGTCTGTCTCATTCTCATGAACGCAATATCTCAAGAAAACTTTGAGGGAATTTCTTCAAATTTAGCACAGACATTCACTTGGACTCAAGGATAAACTGATCAGATTGGGTGGTCATAGGTCAAAGGTAAAGGTCACTGGGGCCTTGCATCCGCCTCATTGCTGTAAACATGTTATTTCCTGAACACCCTGAGGGAATTTCTTCAAATTTAGCTAAAATATTCAGGTGGACTCAAGGATAGACTGATGAGAATCTGGTGTTCAAAGGTCAAGGTCACTGTGACCTTGCCTTTGTCTCATGCTCTTGAACGTAATATTTGAAGATGGCCTCAAACTTGGCATAAGCGTCTACTTGCTCTCAAGAATGAACTGATTACAATCTGGTGGTCAAAGGTCAAGGTCACGGTGACCTCATAAAACATGTTTTTGCCACAAGTCAAGAATTCATACGCTCAAATGTCACACAAATGTCTGATAGGATATAACAATGAAGTCCTGACATTTTATATCCAAGAGGTCAAAGGTCAACTGTGACATCCTACTGTCACACTTTTCTGGCCATTAGGCAACTTCATAACTCAGGAACAGAAGGGGAGATATGTGGTCAGATACTGAATTGGTGACACTAATCTTAGGTGTTCACTTTGAAACTGCGCTGATTGTATAGATCTTCTTTGCTGTTGAGGGGAAGATGCATCCGTGTTTCCACAAACATGGATGTAAACTGTAAGTGCAACTTGACAGGTGCAGTGAGGCACGCAACCACATGCTTGTCACTGACGTAGACTGCCCCTTCCCATGCTGAATTTAAACTGTGTGCACACACCCAAGGATTTCATGTAACGCAAACATTTGAATATTTTTAGCGTTCACGACAGCAGGGCAGTGTATGTGGGGTCGGCTCAAAATAAACTACAGTGCCCATGTTTATGGTATTGAGTGATCATGTCCACCAGTGCAGCTGTGTGGCTCCTTTACATGTATGGAATAGTTTTTGGTCCGCAGTGGAGGTCAGTGTATACCAGGCTCCAACTTGTTGGTGCTGTCAGTTCATTGATGGTTTTGGTCTTTTTTTGGGGTTTCGTTATGTGTTTTCTAAAACTTTTTGTGAAAATGTATTAGCACAAAATGAATCATGCTTGCAGGGTAAACGTTATACACATAGTAAAAAACTAGTGTTTACTCAAAGCTCTATAGCTATTATATAATTTTATTTTTACATAACTGTTATATTTTATTTTGTACGTGGTTGTGGGCTGTCAGGAAGCAGCAGGAGGCTTTTCAGCCTTTTTCTGTGGAGTTTCAATCAACGTCATTAAGGCCGTGACACACCAAGCCAACAGTCAGCCATCCGCCCACACTGGGCCAATGGCAAGCATGCATGGCCTTCATTGGCGGGATGTGTCCTGCACCATAAGCCCTCATCGGGAGTAAATAACGTAGAGTTAACAAGACGCCCATTAATGTTGTTATGTTTTATGCATTAGTCCTTTACACTGGTAGGTGACGTATGAGTGATTTCTTTAGAAAAGCATGAACCAGCTTCACTGAGCTGGCATATTACTCTGCAGAAATGTATCTTGTATCACTCCAGTGTGAATGAAAACTGAGGTGTGACTGCATAACACGAGTGTCTAGCTCAGCACCTCCTATGCAGATGTATAGATACGGTGTATCTCAGGCTTGTTTCACCACATCTAATTTCTGCTGCGTCTGCTGCTCCTGTCAGGCGCGCAGAAACTGTGTGGGATGTGGCGGGTCAGCTTAGAATAAAGCTTCATACAGCTGCACGGCCTTAAAGGTTACAGAGACTTATAGTTTGTGTTGCCATAGCAGTAGTTAACCCTGAATTTGATTGGTCAAGGAGGACATTGCACATCGACATGCACAGGCACTCTGTCTTGTTCTGTCTTTGTCTGTCTTCCAGCGTTCTCTGTACCAAGGTTTCTCACTGCCGTAGATCAAACAGAGAGGATTAGAGTGTGAATCGGGAGCAGGAATAATGATGAATATATTAATCATGCAAAATCAGAGAGCGTGTGTCATGTGTATGGTCACCGTGGAGATGGGATTTATCAGAGCTTAAGCTGCTCCGCTCGCATAATCCGTTATGCAACTTCTCAATCCTTTGGAAAAAAAAGAAAAAAGGAATAGTAAAGGATGAGCAGACGATTACCCGCAGGTCTGTCTGTTTGTCTTTTACTATCTGTGTTTACATGAAGCTCTCGTCAAAATGCTCCTCATTTATTATTGACGTGAAAGCCATTAGAGAGTGTACGGTGTGTATGTCTCCTTCTGTTAGGTTGGGGACATTGTCGTGGTGAAGGAGGACGAGACTTTCCCCTGTGACCTCATCTTGCTCTCCTCCAGCCGCGATGATGGGACCTGCTACGTCACCACCACCAGCCTGGACGGGGAGTCCAGTCACAAGGTGCCAGGACTAGTGCATGGTTTAAATTCTATGTATTTTAACTTAAAGGGTAACTTAAAGTCCATGTAAAGTGATAATTAAAATGTGTTCTGAGTTTGCCACATTACAGATGTGTTATTGAACACCTGACCAATTTTGAATGACCAAAAAAATCGCCAAGTATGTAAAAGAAGGTCTCAAAATCATGAAAACATGCACAGTATTCTCTGATCTGAAACGCTGGGGGCGTGTCTGCTGGAGGAGCGGAGGCCACGCCCAATCGCGGGACTATGCTAATGATGCTTCTCGTTTTTATACTGCTACATTGTCAGGGGCGGGGTTATGCTGAGTATAGCTCCAGTGTGTCATCAAACCGTCTGACTCCACAATTCAGTACTATATAGTCTTTATAACATGTTTTCAACAATCAGTTTCCGACATTTATAATGTGTTTTGAAACAAATCTCTGAATCACTTCACTCGGACTTTAAGTATTTTTCAACGTAGACACTGTTTTCTCACTTCTGTGTTTAAGTGACGAATGGGAACAACAATTTTTGGAATTAGTACATTATTGAGAGAGATTGCTCCACCAGCAGCAAAAAAAACAGGCTGCAAAGTAAAGTGGAAAATGAGCACAATCAATTTAAGTCCACTAAAACTGCTGGTTTTTGCCACTGACAGGCTCAGATTGTTGTCCTAAGTGTATGACTACATTATGGAAAGGATCCCTTTAATGCGAACATTTTTGGTAAAGAATAATATCCTTTTTATTTACCCAGAAACAGTCTGGAAATCATTCTTGGCAAACCCACCAAAAATCTGTAATTTTATCATCGTAAAACTTGCTTTGTTTAAGTTGACAGAAACAAAAAAAAAACTTAGAGTAGCCTTCTCGGTCTCATCTTTTCAACGTTACAGGGTTTAAAGTAACCCTTAATTCACCCACTTAGATGTACTTACTTCTTACTATTTAAATGGGATCTGGTGGGTTTGATGATAGTTATTTTTGGAGCTGTTGTATGGTTGAACAAAAATGATCCAACTCAAAACCTAAAAAAAATCTATCTCTGTAGGGATTCTTTCCATAATCTTGTCAGACACTTTAACAGTTTGAGCCTGTCAGTTAACTCAGATTGTTACAATCTATATTAATATAAGTTAAGCCTAACAGTAAAGTGAAAAAATAAACGGTAGAAGGATTGGTAATTAAAATTAATTGTCAGTTGCAGCTGTATACTTATCAATCAACACATGAACTCAGAAACACAAATGCAGAGTGATGGGAGTGACACAGCGTCACGCACGGCATTTCACATTTTCACATCTACTCTGATGTTCATTGATGTCACTCACACGACCGTACGCATGGCTGAGCACACACACACACACACACACACACACACACACACACACACACACAGATCCTACAGTGTAGCGTAGAGTAGTCCACCCACTCTCATCACACATGCCTGCGGGCTGACCCCCTGATGTGCTCACCGTCCCAGCATGCTGTCCTCCGCTGACCCAGGGAGCGGTCTATAACAACTCACCTCCCCGGCTCGGCCAGTCATTTAGAAAAATCTGCTGGAAGCCAAACTGAGGAGTCAAATGAACTCTGCTCTCATTAGTGGCTGCGGGGGACATTCTCCTCTGTTGTCTTCTTCTCTGTCTTCCCCCTTCCTCCACCTTTCTGTCTCAGACCTATTATGCTGTACAAGATACCATGGCCTTTAGAACGGAGCAAGAGGTGGATTCGCTACACGCCACTATTGAATGTGAACAACCACAGCCTGACCTCTACAAGTGAGTGTCACACAAGCTCACTGATGCATCTTTGCTCATATTATCATCTGCCACCTCTTAGATCTCCCCTCGTTGCTGCTCTTGATTTAATTTTGCTGTGACTTTTCTGCAGATTTGTGGGACGCATCAATATTTACAAGGACAAAGAAGAGCCTGTGGCGAGGTGAGTGCTTTCAATTCTACAAGGCCAACTCTTTTTCTCAGTTAATCAAAAGTCCTTAATGGTGTTTTGGCAACAAAGACAGTCAGGGATTCTGTTTCCTACTTGCAGACCACTTGGGGCCGAGAATATGCTCCTTAGAGGAGCCACACTGAAGAACACACAACGTATTTATGGTACTAACATGCAAATTTACCCTCTTTAATATCTCTTGAATGTTGTCATTTTTGAGCTATGTTAGAGGAGAGGCTGATGTCGGTATAACTAATAGTTTTCTCTCCTCTCAGCTGTTGCGGTCTACACTGGTATGGAGACTAAGATGGCACTTAATTACCAGTCCAAATCTCAGAAGCGCTCCGCTGTAGAAAAGTATGATTAACGTCCCCGCTCCTCTCACTGCATGACTCAGATTCAGAGTTATAGTGGTACATTTCCTGTTTCCTCCTCCTGATCTTCACTCTGTCTCTCTGCAGGTCGATGAATGCCTTTCTGATCGTGTATCTGTGCATCTTGATCAGTAAAGCGGTGATCAACACTGTTTTGAAATACGCTTGGCAGTGGTCTCCAGACCGAGACGAGCCCTGGTACAACCACAGGACTGAGAACGAGCGCCAACGCCATGTGGTCTGTTCATCAACACTTAATTTAACAGAGAGTTAACCCCAAAATCATAAATTCATATTTCCCATCTTACCTGTAGTGCTGTTTATTGATCTTTTTATATCTTTATATATGTATTTTATCTATATTTATCTATATTTGTTCATCTATATACTTTTTAATGCTAGCTGAGTTGCATCTAGAAGGCAGACATCTCCAACACGCTGCAGCTCACACCAAAACAATCTAGACTTCTAAATAGCTCTACAGGTAGCAGAAAAATATATATTTTTGATTTTGGGATGAACTGTCCCTTTAAAACATCGTCTTGACACCCAGTCCCAAATCTCATTTTTCTAAAAACTTCTTATCTGCTGTCTTTCCTCCTCTTCTCTTCAGGTGATCCGAGCATTCACAGACTTCCTGGCCTTCATGGTCTTATTTAATTACATCATCCCAGTGTCCATGTACGTGACGGTGGAGATGCAGAAGTTCCTGGGCTCCTATTTCATCACTTGGGATGAGGAAATGTTCGACGAAGAGCTGGGAGAGGGTGCTCAGGTCAACACCTCTGACCTGAATGAGGAGCTGGGACAGGTACACACACACACACACACACACACACACACACAGAGACACAGACATTTGCACCTGCATTTAAACTATCTGCAGACGTGCTCTCACCCTCCCCATTCTCTTCCTTCCCTCCCAGGTGGAGTATGTGTTTACTGATAAGACGGGCACTCTCACTGAGAACAACATGGAGTTTATTGAATGCTGTGTCGATGGGAACGTCTACATCCCGCACGCCATCTGCAACGGCCAAATCCTCAGCGCTGCCTCCAGTATAGACATGATTGACTCCTCACCTGGAGGATACAGGAGAGTAAGTATGTGTGTAACTAAACTAAGCAGGCTGCTAAATCCAGCCTGAATAGACTCTTGGCTGTGCTAACTGCGACTAAACAGAGACGGAGACAAGTATGAAAAAAAATCAACATATTTTAGTTAAATATGTGAGTGAGCCACACTCGCAGATTAACTAACGTCACGTTTTCAGACAGGAGGACCATTAAAGTAATTAGCTCTGACATTTTCATATAAACAAATGCCTGTTTTGCGGATAAACACAGTAATAATGCAGCCTGTATATAAAGTTCATGAAAACTTTGACATTTTCTTTGTAACCCTTAAGTGTTTGCTGTGTCTTACATGGGGAAAAAATCCTCTGGTACACAGAAAGTGATGAGCTGTGCATTTCTGGCAGTGGCAACAGTGATCTGTTTAGATTTAATAGAAGAAAAATTGTGTAGTCAGCATGAGCA
This sequence comes from Plectropomus leopardus, assembly GCF_008729295.1. Taxonomy (NCBI): domain Eukaryota; kingdom Metazoa; phylum Chordata; class Actinopteri; order Perciformes; family Serranidae; genus Plectropomus; species Plectropomus leopardus. Next base: position 23,575,156 of record NC_056472.1, read on the forward strand.
GCAGAAGCCACAACAGATGACCAGAGAAAGAGAAGAGCACTCCCTGCCAAAACTAAAAGTGCAGAAAACTTTAGGAAAAGAGATTTTATATATATATGCTGCCTCTTTTGGCTCTCTTATTCTGGGAAAATGCAGTTCAAAAACACCACAGCTATGACTAAATAGCATAGTTGGGATCAAGTCATTGTTTTGCATGTCACAAGCATGATTCAAGTCTTTGCACTCAAGTCCAAAGTCCTGAACTTTCAGTTTTGAGTCCTAAACATGTTATAATGCGCTCTTCACCAAGTAAAATGGCATTTTAATAACATAGTAATTACATGGACAAAATTCATGAATGCTCTCTTGACTTGTATTTATTTGTTAACACAACTTTGGTGGAAATTGTTGAATCTCCATCTCTAATTTTTGACTCGCACGTTTTTGCATACTGCAATTTTTATTTATTTTCTGACTACCAAATAGTTTTTGAATGTTATTTGGTAGATTTTTTTCTGACTGGATTTTGTCGGATTGGTTTAAACAAAGCAGATGTGGGAAATTCGGTGTAAATGGACTGGGAATGAAAAGCATTTATGTTAGTTGATTCAGAAAATTAAGCTAAATGAACTGATTTGTGGAAAACAACATACTTTTAAATCTTGTCAAAAGTGTCAGGTATTTTCAAGTCAAATGGGTCAAGTCAAAGTGAAGTCATGAGTCATAATTGTTAAAGTCCAAGTCAAGTTGCAAGTCTTTTTTTGGTTTTGTCAAGTCCAGACAAGTCATCAAATTAGTGACTCGAGTCTAAGTCATGTGACTAGAGTCGATGCCTCTGCTAAATAGTACCGGGCATGTCCATGGAAGTTCGAGATTAGTGTTTTAAAAATGGAAAAAATGTTGTAAAACTAAATTGTGCTTCAAAAGAAGCTCTGAACTTCTAAATCAAGTCATTTTTGTGATGCATTTTTTTTAAAAAAGGATAAAAAGCAGAGAAACTCAACTGTTTAGTTTATAAATGCTGTTTTTGCCAAATTATCTACCAAACTTATGATATGTAACTTATAAACAGCAAAATCACACAATATCTGCCCTCTTTTTTGGTGGGCGAAGTGAAAATTAATCATCGTTGACATTTGTTCTATTCTGGGTTCAAAATGATGAAGGGTTTGGGAACAGTTAGATACAAAATAGGATACAGGCTTTTCATTTTTGGCATTTATCATGGTTTTCCCAAAATGATGTACAGACTTTTAGGCATTTTGTTATGTCAAATGGTGCGTATAGCTGCTGTAAATGGGGAAAAAAAACGTTCCCAGGGGAGAATGCCCCCAAACTCCCCCTTGTTGTCAGCTGAGCCCCGAATATTTACAATGCCTGGCTCCGCCCCTGGTGCAAAGGATCATAATGTACTGCTTTGTTTCTGCAGGAACACGAGGATCTGTTTTTCCGGGCGCTGTGTCTGTGTCACACGGTGCAGGTGAAGGAGGAGGAGACGGTGGATGGGATCAAGAGGGGCATCCACCAGGGCAGGCCCACCTCCTTCTACATCTCCTCCTCACCAGATGAGGTGGCTTTGGTGGAGGGAATGAAAAGGTAAACACACTGAAACACACAATTTTGAAAATTACTTTGCAGCTCTTAAGTAATGGGGCAGTGTCCCTTTGTTGTGTTGGCTCTGCACTCTAACAAATTGGATGTGAACAACAAAAAGTTCAGACTTTCAGCTTTAATTTGAGGGAATTTACTTTTATACCCCATGAGCAGTTTAGGAACTGTAACACTTACTATTCAAAGTCTCCAATTTTTAGGGGGCAAGTATAAATTTGACATCAATCATTCCGTATTTTGGAAATCCTTTGCTGTCGATAAGTGATGTTCTTCCAGGCCCTTAATGCAGCGTTTTTGTTTTGGGAGCTTTTACCTTTATTTAGTCTTCAATTAGAGACAAAATCCAAATTTAATGTCGACTTTGACACATGGTGTTTCACCGCGGACCGAAGAGAGACAGACAGTGTTCTGTCACAATCACCCTAACCCTAAAATGATAATAATTTAAATAATAATTGAAAAATAATAAACAAAACAAAGCAAAACATGCAATTTTGTAAAAATTAAAAAGTAAAAAAAAAACATGAAAGAGCTCTGGCGCATTTTTTTTCTTCTTAATGTCTTGCAGAGCTATACAATCGTCATACATTAATTTGATGTTATTAACTTTATAATTTTTAATTTTTTTTTTGAGTCCAACATGAACAAACTGACAGTATTGTTATTGGAACTCAACATATCCGCAGGCCCCTGGTAGCTACACAGTCTTGGGCCCAAAATAGTAATTTAGCGAACACAGCGGTACAACTAAACACCCAATCATTACGATGCAGCAAACATTTTGCAAACAAAAAATCCTGCCCATGACCTGTTAAAGCTTTTAACTTCACCGTTGACCCTTGCTTACATGTGTTCAAATGATACAATTTCTAACATAGATTCTCTCCATTTCTCTAAATGTGGAGGGAATGTTTTTCTCAAAGATCTGAGGATCACTCGAGTAGCTGACGAACCCTAGGTCTATCACAACAAAGTCAATTTTATTACCTTTAAAGTACTTCAAGTGTGCACTTTGTAGCTGTATTATCTAGGAAAGTAGAAGTATCGAATCAGGACTTGATATCTGCAGATAATCGATATTAAATGACTTGATCTGTAAATCCCTACGTAGAGCAAACCTTCTACCGTGTGTGATTGTATTTCACCTGAAGCCACATGCCCATACCAACACAGACTCTATATATGTCTTTTTTTTACACTGTGCTATTTTTGGTCTGAAATGTGGCCTTTACACACGTAAGACACATGATCCAACATGTCAAAACAGTTTGTTGCTCTCACATATTATCACGTTTATGTCACATTTGTACACATTTTAAATGCTAACTTTTGCAATACTTGCGTAATACTGATACTCAGACTTGAATGAATCCTTTCTCTTTCTTGTGTTTTCCCTCACTCCTGTTGCCAGGCTGGGTTACACCTATCTGAGGCTAAAAGACAACTACATGGAGATCCTCAACAAAGACGATGAGATTGAAAGGTTGGTCTGTTGTGTGGTTTCGCCACAGGAGATAGAAGTGGAGTAATTTAGTTGATGGAGTTGTGGTCATACATCAGCTGCCCACAGAGAAAGGGCTCTCAGATTGTGTTACATGTTTCTACAGAGGTTACAAACAACCACAGCAGAGCGGGCGCAGGGTTGTTTTTAGAAGCTGCTCGATCAGATCAAAATGCTCCGACTGATCTGGAAGAATGAAAGGCAGCGAGATTCCATTAGAGAGTGGTTTTGCAGAAAGTGTCTGATGTTTTGATCCGTAGGAAGGACTCATGCAACCAGTCTCTCTCTCCATCACTCTCTGCAGTCGCCTGTCAATAGTGAGCTATTTTAAGGAAGCAGGGGACCTGGAGAGGGAAGGGTGTGTGCGTGTGTGTGTGTGTGCTTGCGTGCGTGCGTGCATCCAGCAGATGTGAAGACAGGAAATGGCAAAAAAGTCTCATTCTCACACTTTCTGTTTTTCACCATTTTTAGGAAATCTTTTGGCCCTTTACAAAAACAGCCACAGTTTAGTCTAAGATGCATTTAATTCAAATCTCAAACCTCAGAGTGATATTTTCAGTTTGTGTTCACTTCATTTGAATTACAGTTTGCATATTAGGAAGGCGGGTGAAGGTGTCTCTTGAACTTACTATTTGCCAAGCAGCCAGCACCCTTGAAGAGTCTGATCAAATCCTAAAATACCTGTTTCCCTTATCTTCTTTTTCACAAGACATTTAACAGACTTTTGAAAAGACAGAAGCATGAACAAAATGTAGAGTGGGTACTAAAAATGTACGACCTGTTAAAAAAGGCTTGTGTCCGCTTAAAAAAACAGGAAATTGTGCGAGAATAACAGAGCTGCTCGGAAGTGGACTAGTTTTCTTTCCATTTGCAAATCTCCTTGAAACCTCATTCAAAAAGATTAATGAAATTCTGAACACAAATTGGAAATTTTTCATTTCATGCCAAAACTGTCTCTCCTTCAGGTTTGAGCTGCTTCATGTCCTGAACTTTGACTCAGTCAGGAGGAGAATGAGCGTAATAGTTAAGTCAAGCTCAGGTAAGATGTACTCTATGCTGTTTTAATACATTTTATGAATCTATGTTGAGACACAGTTTGTTTAAGATGTTTTTGTGTGTTTTTGTCGGCTTTCAGGAGAATACCTGCTGTTCTGTAAGGGGGCAGACTCATCCATTTTTCCGCGGGTCGTTTCTGGGAAGGTGGAGCAGGTGAAAGCCCGGGTGGAGCAGAATGCTGTAGTAAGTGTACCGTTTGACCAGCATAGATATTAAATGTGTTTTGATGATCCGGATCAATGACTTGTGTGTCATATGAAAAGGGTTGATTGTTTAACCTGTGGATTGCTTTGGTTTTACAGGCAACAACTTTACTGTTCTTGGTTCAGCACCAAGGCAGACAAAGTTAGCGACTAGCTGGTAAACATAGTGCAGCATTTAGCAGCAAAAGAGCCAAATATATCCCTCAGGATCTTTGGAAAACAAAGTAGAGCTAAGAGAAGATTGAAAATCTGTCCAAAAGCTAGTGTGTAGGATTTAAGGGCATATATTGACAGAAATGGTATAAAATATTCATAACTGTGTTGTTGTTAGTGTATAATCACCTGAAAATAAGAATAGTTGTGTTTATGTTGCATTTGAATGTGCCGTCTATATCAACATATCTACATAGAGTTATTTCCATACCAATAACATTGTTGGTAATGCCTCCAGTGTTGCCTACAATGCTGGATTGGGTATCAGCAAGTACACCAGTCTATGTACAAATCTGATATCATTTAATTTACTGATAAACTTTAAAGCAGATTCACACCTGGAGAAAACATCAATTCTTCACCGCTATAAAACAGGAGCCAACACCTGAGCAAATTGGCTTAATTTCTTTCAAAAACATGAGAAGGCCATGAAGAACGTAACAAGAAATGTATTAAGAATTAGCAAGAAACTAGTAAAAAGTTACACAAAAGTTTTTTTTTTCCTTTTAAACTAGATAAAAAATGACTACAAGTACTACAAAATAAAATAAGATTTAAAATACTTCTTTTCTGTAACAGAGTTTCACATATAGAAATAATATCTAATCATCCCACATCTAATTTTCTTGTCACCTTCTACTTTTTTGGGGGGAGGGTAAATTTTCTGGACATTTCTTTTGAAGTTGCTCATGGCCTTTTTCCCATATTTTCAAAAGAAACCAAACCAAATAAATCAATCCAAGTTTCTCAGTTTAATTTAATTGATTTAATTACCAATGAAAGTTGTCACACTACAAAACTGATGTTGAATCTGGTTCTAAAGGGTTAAATAATTTAAAAAAAACAACAACAACACTCCAATAAAGCTTCTTTAAATCGAAAAATATGGGTGGTGTCTTTTCAAAACCCATATTTGTCGGACTAAAGCAATTGGTAGCTAATCCCAACTCCAACCCCCCTCCATCTCCCTCGTCTCCTCTGTAATGCAGGAGGGGCTGCGGACTCTGTGTGTCGCTTATCGAAGGCTGTCAGAGTCCGAATACCAGGAGGCGCGTCATCACCTCAACGAAGCCAAGCTGGCCCTGCAGGACAGGGAGCAGCGGCTGGCACAGGCCTATGACATCATTGAGAGGGACTTTGTGCTTTTGGGCGCTACGGCAGTGGAGGACAGGTTGGTCACCATGGAGAGCGAGAGTGAGAACGAGAGAGAAGAGAGAGGGAGGGAGGGAGGGATTTAAAAACAGTGCAGCAGCAGGGAACAAAGGGGAAGATTAATGAGTCATGAAGCTCTTCAAAGTATTGTAATGACTCACGAGGACAGAAAAGATTCAGTCTGAGCTCCGATAGGTGACTCACTACTATCACTGCTGTGCCTTTGTTCCCGCTTTATTTTCTGCTCAGTTTGAATATGAGACGTGTTTGTGCTCTTACAGAGTAGACTTCAGTATTGACCTGCAGGGGTAGTTTTCCCCAGCTGATCGATCAGCTGCCTGACAGTTTGACTTCCTTGTAGATAAACTGGCGATGGGCAGGGACAGGGGGTGGTCATGCATTGATAAGTTATCACCAGTTGGTAATGGATTGATTGAGGTTTTGATGGATGCTTTAACCTACCCCTTCGGAGGCTGAAACACTTATTGACTTACTGACACACAGGCTTCAGGAAAAAGCTGCGGACACCATTGAGTCACTCCACAAAGCCGGGATGAAAGTTTGGGTCCTGACGGGGGACAAGATGGAGACGGCGGCGGCTACCTGCTATGCCAGCAAGCTCTTCCGTCGCAGCACGCAGATCCTGGAGCTGACCAAGAAACGTACAGAAGAGCAGAGTCTGCACGATGTTCTGTTTGAACTCAACAGGACGGTTCTCAGACAACGCTCGATATCTGGGTATGAGATCATGCACGAGTACCTACAGTGATGATTATTTTCTTGATCTCTTAATCATTGGTTCATACAAAATCAAACAATCACAATTTTTTAGAGCCCAAGGTTACATCCTAAGATGTCTCATGAGGTCCAACCAGTAGTCTAAAACCCAAAGATATTTAATTTATTAAAATGTGAGTCAACAGAAAAACAGAAAATAATCACATGTAACATTTTTTAATGCTTTGGTAAGTATTCAATTTTACTTTTACTGTTTTTTTTTTCATTTTCCTAGCTAGCAGCGCTGGTCATTCTGCGATTTCTGTTAGTATGGCCAACCCAACTGTGTTGTGAAAACGTTGCGCCCATCTCCAGTCTTCGCCCAGGTTGCCCCAGTAGAGTAAATGGTTAGATTATGAGCGGCAACACCCCTTTCTTTTTGTTAAACTCTGTTTAGCACAGTTAGCAGTGTCAGCAGTCAACAATGCAAAAGGGGTTTTGCAGCTCAAAATGAATTTGCTGATTACTGCTGGTAACATCATCCTGGTGGGAGGGAGTTACCAAGTCTGCGACAAAACCAGAGAAAAAATACCTCAAAAATCTGTTGTGCACCATTTTGAGAAAACATGTTGTTTAATCTGGAAACCGTAGCAAAGTGGTGCACACCGTTTTTAGACTGAACTATCAGTAATTGCAAATGAGCGGCGCTGCTAACCAGTGCACACCTGCCCTGGTCGGTCTGCAGTGCAGAGCGACCAGGGCTAACTGTAGCTAGCCATTAAAGACCGGAGGGTGGACAGTGGGCAGTATGTGTTAGTCAGCTGGCAGGATGTCTGTCAGCAAAGCAAGCGGAAAACACAATAAAGTCAAGACATTTACATCACAAAAACATTAACATTTCACCACCTCTAACTGGATAGCTCTGTGAAATGTGACGCTAAAGCTCACTGATAAATGCAGTGCCGGGACGAAAAGAAAAGCCTTCTTGCAATTAATGTTATTTTATGTTTTGGGGTTTTTTTTTTACTTAAAAATTAACCAATTATATACTGGTTGTTTTGTTTTGGGCTAACAAAAGCAAAATTAACTGAAACTGACAACTCTAATCACATCTTTTGTATTTGTCCTTGATTAGTCCTCAATTATTCAACTAATTATTGCAGCTCTACGGTGTAAATGCTGTGGATCCACATGTCACATAATCACAAATTATGCTTGCACTTACTGTAATATCTGGTCAAATCAGCTGAATAATAAGACAGCAGACTCATCTATAATTGGCTGTGTGTAAAGCTCCCTGCTGATCAGTCTGTGATGTTTTGTTTTAGGTTGTCAGTAGACTGCCTAGACTTCGGACTCATCATTGACGGGGCCACTCTGTCTGCAGTACTGAAGCCCAACCAGGAGGGAGCCGGTTCTGGCAACTACAGAGAGATCTTTCTAGAAATCTGTCGCAACTGTAGCGCCGTGCTCTGCTGTCGCATGGCACCGCTCCAGAAAGCTCAGGTGAGAGAGCCGCACTTCACTTTTCAAATAGGCACATTTTAAAAGACAAACAGTGGGGCTGACTGAAGTTGGGTCTTTGTTTCTGCAGATTGTGAAGCTAATTAAAGCTTCCAAGGAGCACCCCATAACCCTCGCCATCGGCGACGGGGCCAACGATGTCAGCATGATCCTGGAAGCCCATGTGGGCATCGGTGAGTTCATTTCAACGCTGTAATGAGCGGCTTATCCTCTAAATCATCCATTATATATGGATATGTATGTAATGTATGTAATATGTATTTTTAAGCCTATACTGATATTGTTATTTGAGAGTAAAACAAATTTGTGGAGACATGTTGGTCCATGTTGTTTTTTACAAACATTTTGGGCCGTTGATTTAATGATCAGTTGTGACAGATATGCACTGAGGCAGGATGCTGAACATTTGTTAGTAAACATTTGCAACAACAGTAAATATAATAGTCAATTTTGATTTGAAAACCTCACCTAAATTTAGTTAGACTTAATTGTAAAAATCTCACTCCCATCGTGTCAAATACAGCAGCTTGGTCAGCGACCCTGTGCTTTAAGTTCTGATGCTTCAGACACTCCTCTAGCCTTAGTTTTGGACACGTCACTTTCCACTTATTACATGCTACAGTGTCTTTGAAAATAAACTTTTGTCTTCACAGGAAATGTTTCACCACCCAAAAAAAAACTATTTAAGCTTTCTGCAACAAAAGTACTTGGCTAGGTTTGGAAAAATAATAAAATGAATTAAAATAACCATGTGCGACCTCTATTTCAGCCTTTTGCTACATGTCATCCCCCCTCTCTCTCTTTCCTGACTGACTACCTGAAGTTGACTTTTGGTTTCACACAGGACACAAACGCTGGTCCTCCGGGTGAAAGTCCTATGTGTTTTTGACCCATATATCAAACCTCCCTTCTGCCCGCCCTACTCAGACTTAAGTCCTTTTTCTACTGCGTTATTTCCATGTATGGGATTACAATGGAGTTGACTCTGGTGCATCTCATACAAATGCTGCAAGGTGCCTTATGTGTAATGGGAAATATAACAGGTTGCATATTCTTACAAATTCAGCCAGTAAAACATGTATGCACTAGATTTCTTTTGCATATCTACCAACACATACAGCGATACAATGTATTTGTGATGAGGCAGTATTTGCTCATCTACTGTATATACCGTATATTTGTTGGGCTCTAGTCTCTTTGTTTAGAAAGCCATCTTCTCGGGTTACATTCATGGCTGTGTTGCATTCCTGCTCAGGTTTTATGTAACCAACCTCTGTTTTTTTCCTTAAAGGCATCATGGGTAAAGAGGGCCGACAGGCAGCAAGGAACAGTGACTATGCCATCCCGAAGTTCAAGCACCTGAAGAAGATGCTACTCGTTCATGGCCACTACTACTACATCCGAATCGCTGAACTTGTTCAGTACTTCTTCTACAAGGTACAAGACGAATGCCTTGCTCGCTCCAGTGGCTCACACATTTTAATCACTTTATCGTAATTCCCAGTGAGACACTGAGTTACAAAGAACCAGATTTTTCAGCTACTCTGACAGATTACGGGATTCATGAATCCCTGGTGCAACATTCTCTCCTGGATTCATGGCTACGATGATCAGTGTGGGCGGCTTCCACAGCAAGCGGTGCCCTGCCAACTGATTCATTTTTTCCTTTTGGCAGGCCAGCTCTGTGCGGCCCACTCAGTGAGCTTATAGCACACAATCTCCGCATAAACAGAAATGTGTAGATAGTAGCATTTTTAGATTCTTCAAATCTCTTCACGTGTACTTGTCACAAGCTTATCACTTTCTCTATGTGCTGTTTTTTTCTCTCTTCTTAAATCTTTCCAGAATGTATGCTTCATCTTTCCTCAGTTCCTGTACCAGTTCTTCTGTGGCTTCTCCCAGCAGGTAAGTACTTTACACTCAGAGAGGGCTGCAGCCTGGAAGTACTATGTATTAAACATGCTTCATGCAGTATTTAATGCTTATTTAATGTTTATTTTAAAGCAGCAGTTATTTGTATTTTCATGTCACCGATGGATCAAATGACTGTGTATAATGTTAAAGGTGAACACAGAAAATGTTTGCCCTATTCTACAATTTCCCTTGGTTCTACTTAGGATTTTCAACTCTTATAGCTCATTGGTTTGATTTTATAGCCACTATACGTACTCTATTCATGTAAGAGCAGCCAGCTCTAATAAACATGCTTCACTGTACTTGCCCAGCACCAATGGCTGATAGCAACTAGCTGGTCACAGATCAGAACATCTAGCAGCTGAGGGATCAGATATTGTTACACCTCTGCGCCAGTTATAGCTGTGGCCTGAAGCATTATGTTTTTGGATTGTCCGTCCTTCCAAGTCTCAAGAACGCCTTGAGGGAATTTCTTCAAATTTGGCACAAACGTTAACTTGGACTCAATAGTTAACTGATAAGATTTTGGTGCTCAAAAGTCAAACGTCACTGTGACCTCTTCTCTCTCATTCTTGTCGATTTCTCAAGGACATCAAGAGGGATTTTTTTCAAATTTGGCACAAATGTTCACTTGGACTTAACAATGAATTTGAGTTTGGTGGTCATAGGTGATTGTGACCTTGCGTCTGTCTCATTCTCGTCAACACAATATGTCAAGAGGGAGGGAGGGAGTTTCCTCAAATTTGGCACTAATGTCTACTTGGACTTCAACTGATTAGAATTTGTTGGTCAAAGGTCAAAGTTCTAGTTTTCCTCAGGAGTTGGAAATGAAGCTAAAGGAGACTGAATATTGGACTTGCATTTGTCCAATAGTCAGAACCACAACTTTAAAGCTAATGTTGCCCTGTGCCTGCTGTGACACAGTCATGAAAACAACTTTATTAAGATAATAATTTGTCTATGTTTTTGACTTGATCTGCTGCCCCCTCCTGGCTTACAAAAAAAAATGTAGTTTTAAATTTTAAGATAGCGTTTCTTTAACAGCTGTCTAATGCTGTCTGTATCGTGTTTGTCCCTCTCCAGCCTCTGTACGACACCGCCTATTTGACGTTGTACAACATCAGCTTCACCTCACTCCCCATCCTCCTCTACAGCCTGGTTGAGCAGCACGTCACCATGGAGACACTCAAGAGGGAGCCCTCCTTGTATAGGTGAGGTCAAAGAAAACACTGAAGCAGTAATGCTAAATGGTTTGTATTTGTATCTTTTCCATGACCTTTATACGGAAGCCCTGAGAGGCAAGTGAGAAAAAAATTATTGTGATTTATTTTCAAAGTCTGATCGAAATTAGTTGTTTATCTCCTGTGAGTATGATTTAAGATCAGGTGAAAACAAAGATTTTGTTTCTAAGTTTCCAATTTTTTTTATCTTTGAAAGGTTTGGTAGGTGAAAACATTTGTCTTAGTTTAACTGTTTTTATTACCTGTTTTTACTAATCCAAAAAATAAGGGGTTTAGGCAGTTGATTTTTTTTTGCTAAATGTTTTGGTTATAAATGTATTATAATTGACATGACACAACACAACACGAAACGACACGACGTGACATGACATGACATGACAGAGAGACATGACACACACCCACAGTACACAAGGTTTTGTCTCTGAATGGAATTTTAATCCGATGTGTTTACAATCAACCAGGCAAAACAGGTAATAAAAATTACAAGTCCTTAAAAAGTCATGGAAAAGTTATGAAATTTTGTTCATGAAAATGTGGGTGAGCTCTAAATAAATATACTGGTGCTTAGAGTGCATGATGAAATTAAGAAAATATGAACGTTGCTAGTTCTATTTAGAACAGGGGAAGTGGTGCGCTTCAGCCTCTTGTGGCCAAAATGAACATCACACTTGTTCCTAAAAAAAAATCACCTGTTTTTATAGATTTTCTTTTTTATCTCACTTGCCTCTCAGGGCCTCCGTACATTTATAATACAATATTTGTTGTGTTTGCTCAACCGTCCTTTTATCTGTCTTCTGTCCTTCCTTCTTAGGGACATAGCGAAGAACTCCCTCCTCCGCTGGCCTGTCTTCCTGTACTGGACGTGCCTGGGTGTGTTTGACGCTGTTATCTTCTTCTTTGGTGCCTACTTCCTGTTCGACAACACCACTTTCACCAGCAACGGCCAGGTGAGCCTCTGCGTCAACAGAGGCAGTTAGATCTGTCATTTAGTAAAAAGAGCAGAAATAGGACAGTTTGTGGGGCGTTCGAGGTGTCCTTTAGGGAAATTAAAAGAGAATAATGGACACAGAGTTGGCGCTTTCTTTTAGGAACACTCATCCATCTCCATTGGATTCTCATGAAAGAGGAGTTAAGTGTTGCAGGATGACTTTGTGGGCATGTTTTTGTTAATCTGTAACAGTAAGGTTTCTGTCCCAGGCCCCCCTGTAGGTCAGCAACATTGGATCTCCATTCATATCGACAACGCAATAGCATCTTTCTCTGTATTGTTAATTTGTATCATGTCAACTGTTTTCGATTGCCTTTGGTCCTGTTTTTTAAGTTGAAACATCCTGAAATTCATTTTACCCTTTGTCCTGATTCCTTTCTCTTTTCTTCCCCCTCCTTCTCTCTGCTTCCTCTCTTTATTTTGCTCCTCTTCTCCTTCCTCTTCTCTCTCTTCTTCCTCAGCTTATGACCACCAACACACAGATGGTAAGCCTGTCTCCCTCCCTGTCAGCTCTCTCTGTCTTTCACGCTTTTTTAGTTCCTGTCGTACCGTTTAAGCTTTCAGTTTGACCGTTTCATCCAGTTTCATCCCTTCTCACTTCACATCATCCATGCACTTTCATTTGAATGTGTAGTTTTCTAGTGCTCCATTATTCCCCCTAATCTCTGTAAAGCCCTGAATCCCACACAGTACCTGAACTTAACAACTCCACTGACATAGTAGAAACCTTAGATGCTTCCCCACATTATCCTCGTGTTTCGTTGTGGTAGTATATAGAGTAATGCTAGTATGTATAATATAGATTAAGATCCAACATCTGTTTGTTGTTCTGTGTTTGTGCATTTGTGTGTGTGTGTGTGTGTGTGTATTTGTATGTCCATGTATTTGTGTGAGCAGTTTTGGGGTTTTTTCATTTCACTGCTCCAGCATCCAGGGATTGGCAGGACAGTTTTCATCCTTTACTCTTTGTATCTTGGTGACAAACAAACAAAAATAAAGCAGGTTTAAAATGGAAATTCTCACTATATTTCCTGATCTGTAAAGGGAAGGATTAATGAATGAAGGAATTCTAGGAAAGACACACATAGACACACTGTCACCTGATATCAAAGAAAAGCCAGAGACTTTGTCTTACTAAGTTTCTGTGCGCTGGAAAATCACCATTTCTAAGCAGAAGAGAAAAGATAATGTTGTTTCAGAACCTTAGAGTGCAGTCTCAGCTTTTATCAAAGAGTATCATAAAGTCAAGAGCATGCACCCCGCAGCAACATCAAGGGACCCAGAAGCACACTGCACAGTAACCCCCCCCCAAAAAAAAACAAAAAACAAACGCCAAAAACAAAAAACAGAACAACTGCTCAACTCAAAGCAATCTCAGTCAACTGAGGGTCATCAACTTTAAATCTGCAACTTTCAAATAGCAGTGGCTGTTGTTAAACTCAGCCTTCTTTGACTTTAATTCATCAAGAATTTTCTCAGTTTTGGGATTCTTTGTACACCATGAAGGCATGCAGGAAAGACAGATTTCTTGACAAATTCAGCGTGACACAAGGTGAGCGAATTATTACTTTATGGGATAAAGTACTTATTTAAAGGGAACAAGCCGATCACTTTCACTGCAGCAGACATAACTGACTCCTTTTTTGTGCTCATAGATGCACTGTAAAGCCACAGGATGTTCACTAATCCATGGATGCAGGGTGATAGTGGTGTGTGATTGATGTGACTGCTAACCCTTCTTCCTCCTCTTTTCCCTCGCAGATGTTTGGGAACTGGACATTTGGGACTCTCGTCTTCACTGTGCTGGTCTTCACCGTTACGCTCAAGGTGTGTGAGCATATGTCTTCACAAATGAAATAGATGGGAAAAGAAAACAGTTGTGTCTTATTTTATTGCATAATCCTTGCATTTAAATGAGTTCATTACCAGTGCACGTGTGCCTCATCGTATGTGTGTACCAGCTTGCGGCCCTCATGTTAACGAGCATGTTACATAAATGATCGACTACTCTGGCCGCTCAGTTTGCACATCAGTAAACCCTAAAGGCAAAGACATTGACTTCATTGACTATTTGAGTGTTTACTATGTATATATTCTGTTTGTTTCAGCTTGCCTTGGACACACACCACTGGACTTGGATCAATCACTTTGTCATCTGGGGGTCGCTACTTTTCTACGTTATTTTCTCTCTTCTCTGGGGAGGCATTATTTGGTATAATGTGCTTTAGTTTTTTTTAAGCATGTATATTGTTTATGTAGGTTGAATTAGGAGATTTCTAAAACCCTTTTCTTTCTTTCCTGTTGCTGCTCAGGCCCTTCCTCAACTACCAGAGGATGTATTACGTGTTCATGCAGATGCTGTCCAGCGGTCCGGCCTGGCTCAGCATCATCCTGCTCATTACGGTCAGCCTGCTGCCAGATGTCATCAAGAAGGTCCTCTGCAGGGCCATCTGTCCCACAGCCACTGAACGTGCACAGGTAAGAACTTGACACCAGCTCCACAGCGAAATGGTTGTTTTAAAGTGTTCTCAGGTTAGGTGTTTTTTCTGTGGTGACTTCTGCTTTGCTAAAATCATTAACCAATTAATGCTTCCCCATTATTATGAAAATGAAAATTGTGCCACTTCAGTTCACAAGCTGAAAAGACCTGATGTAGTTGGTAGAATTTAGGGATGCACCAATTGATTGGCCGAACATTAGTATCGGCCGATATTCACCTCGTTGCCTGTCATCGGCCTAGCAGCAAGTCAAATTACACTAAGTAATAGCAGTGGTCGATGTTTTCTGTAATGTCATATCAATGCGCAAGTTAAAAAGCAGGGCTCGAAATTCAGGGCTCATTAATGCTTAATGTTACATATGAGGATGGAGATGGAGAGACGAAACAGAGCAGTACCAGTGGAGATCTTGGAGGCAGTGTGGCATAGTTCAAGCGAGATATGACCCTAAGAGACAATGAAGACATGTAAATAATGGTGGAACCAAACAAATCTGTAATATATAATAATGTATAGGAATATAAAGTGAAGGTAGTAAAAATAATTCTCCATCCACATGCATATAATGGCCTCACAGACCACCGCTGGTTACATTTAAAAATAAATTATTATGACCTCCTCCACTGTCCACCGTCTCCTGGTTTGTAGTTGAAACTTTTGACTCTGCCATCTAGTGGCATATATAAGCTGTATTTATGCCAACATAAAGGACGCATGCAAATATGAGGCCAGTGAAGTTTGCAACTTTTGAAATGCACATATCTATTTTTTTTTACGTATAGGGAGTATAAATGTGCCTTAACAGCATCCCGTTGTAAGAGGAACAAAAGAAAATGTGTTTTGGACAAACGGAGATCTTATGCAGGACACCTTTGGGCCCCTTTTAGTCATTCTGTGTCCTTCCCTTATAAATTCAGAGGTTTTTGGGTGGTCCATTAATGCAGCTCTCCTTGGATTCGTTTTTCCTCAGCGGCAGTTTGTAACTCACGGGTGGATAATTGATCTGTTTATCTGTTCAAAGTTGATCAAATCACATCAAGAAATGAGAGGAGCAGCTGTTGGTGTGTGAAAGCAAAATTTGACTTTAAATTTTTTGCGCTGGTTTAGAGACAGTTAAATGAATGGCTGAATACATAACAATTAACAAACAAAAGAAAACAAAGTAAATGGCTATAAGCCAAGAATTATTTAAACATCAGTATTGGAATCAGCCCACAATTTCACAATCCGTGCATCCCTAATAGCATCCACTCCTACACTTGCTGATACTTAATATTTTGACTGTAAGAAACCACCCAAATAAGCTGCAAATCTATTCCACTCAATTAATCATCCAGGAAGACCATTTGGATCCCTAATCGCTTTGAGCAACAGCGTGATATAGAGTGACTTTCTGTCCCCTGTGGCTCAGCCTCACCAGCCTGTGAAGTAAGCTTTTCCTTGAATGGGAAAAATGAATGAAAGGTCTGACAGATTTCTCCCTGCTGTGCTCTTTCTTTTCTTTTCTCCCTTCTCGCTGCACCCTGATGGACAAACCATAATTCACACTCCATCCAACCTTTCTCCCTTTTCTGTTCATTCACTTGCCTTATCCTCCTTTTTCTTCTTTTTTCTTTTCCTCCCTCTTCATTACTGTCTCTCCTCTCTTGTTTCCCCCCACTGCGCCTGTGTGACTCTGCACTCTGCACTCGCTCGCACTTTCGGGGTAACTGCAGTCCACTCGCCCGTGCCTTACTGTGGAGCCGTCCACCATCTTCATGCTTTCTCAGTCCTCCAGCAGAATGAGTTTCTGATTGGCCCAGAGAGACGAGAGAGGAGCAGGAAGAGGAGGTGACTCTCTCTCTTTTAAGCCCTCATCTCTGTATGCATGGTGGCATGTACCAGTGTTCAACCACTTATCACTGTCTCAACACCTCGCCTAATGTGAAACTAACTGCCAGGACACTGTTGATAACAATAATGTCAGTGTTTTGCAACCCAGGTTCAACTTGTATGCTTTCCCCTCTAAACATGTTTCCTGCCATTTTTAAGTCACCCTTTCTATTATATATTCCATTTGTTTTGTGTTCCCTTTTATATTTATTGTTTATGATATTTAAATTGCACGTTTTTTTCATGTTGTCACCTTATCTTGTATTTTTTTAATGATTTTGGTACGAGTGGGAACACAGGTTTTCTAAGGTTGTCAAAGGCAGATTAGAATAATTGTTGGATAAGCAGAATTTCTTCTGTGTAACACATCAGTTTGATGTTTCTTAATTACTGTAAGGCTGAAAAAAATTACTCAATTAATCAATGTTGACCAACAAAATATATACTATAATCTCAAGTGTCAGTATGCACAGAAATATAAAGAAAACCTTACATTTAAAAAAAAAAGATAAAGAAAGAGGCCAGAATAAAAATTGCAACATTCAAAACAGACAATAATAATGACAATAATAATCATATTAATCAACATGATATTAAAATATAAAAATAAATAAAAAAACACTTTTATTATCATGTATTTAAGCCCATATAGAACAAACCACGTGTAGAGGTATGAGGTCATGGTTTGTTAATGGGTCCAAAGTTTTATAAAGTCTGAAGCTGTGTGAGGGGCAGCTGATGTTTTTTCCAGCTTCACTGCACTAAAAGCCTTCCTTGTCAAATTCTTTGTGTGAAGACACAGGAAAAGCTCAAATGCAAAATTTGCTATGGTTTATTGGTTTAAGCCAGCCAACCAAAACACTGCTTTGAAGCCCATATCTGTAGTAAGATACCAAAATCCAAACAAAGCAATCCTATTCTGTAACTGCAAGGATGAGTAAAAATATTAAAAATTTCACTTTGAAATGTGAGCTGGGAAGTAAAACCTGATCAAAGGGGTTAACTTGAAACCAATTTTGTGCAGGTGCTATGTGAGCTGCAGTGAATATACACTCAGCTGGCAGTTTATTAGGTAGCTAAAATAATGCAGTCTAATGCAACAGTCCTGAAAAAAATCCTAGGATTTATTGCAGGACTGACAAACTGTCTGAACAGGTTCAGTTATCACCTCCTCTCCTTTAACGTCATCCACAGAAGGTAAGGACCGTGGGGGCCCTGGAGGGCTGTGTGGCTCCTGCTGGTGGAGGGGGAAGCAATGAGAGGAACCCGCTCCACCCTGATAGGACCTGTGAGGGAGACAGTGGAGAAAAAGCTGCTAGGACCTATGACTCCATGATGTCACACAGCCACAGCACCCTTTGCAGCAAACCCTAGAGTACACCCCCCTAGGTGGGCTAGGGTCACCATGGTAACAGCACACAGAGTATTGACTGTGGGGAGTCGGGTTTTTAATGCTGCTGCCATGATGCTTCCTGCTGCTCTGCACTGCATGGGGCATGCTGTCGTGCACCGGCTCAGGCTGAGGGGGAACAGTCTCCACTATACAACTGCATCTAAATTTCCTTCTGTCAAACCGACTTTCAGGAATCACAATCTCCAATTAACTCAGCCGTTCTGGTTGCAAAACGCGCTGTGCTTCTCGCTGCATGTGGGTCGGGAATTAAGTTGATCTAGGCAGCAGCCAAATGAGAAATTTTATCCTGTCTTTATTACACCAAGGGTACTTAAAATCTGTTGCCACTTGTCATGAGAGCTCCAACAAGTAGCGGGCTAGTTGTGACTCCTCTATGTGAAAGTAAGCTACAGGAGCACAGACTGAAGGTTCTGGGTCAGAGGAGGTTTAGTTGTAAAATTTGAGATGGCTGTTATGCTTTAGAGGTTCAAACAGATTTGGTTAGTAACTGAGGTCATACGTTATTAGGCAGGGTCACTAAAAGGTTACCTAATCCAACCTTGATGTCACACATGAAACTGATCTTGGAAAATCCAGGTTGTCTGTGCCAAGTATGTGCCACAATGATGACATCTGGTGTTGGAAAATGGAATAGCAAGTGTAATTTATGTGCTCATTTCATAAGCATGCCTGATGTAACATAAATATTAATCATAATGGGAATTTTCAGAGGGTTTCTCTTATCAGTAAATTCTGTTTCTTGTCCTAATTTGCTCTGTAGATTTGATTCATAACAGGGTGTCATTAATCATTAAAGCGTAACATCTGACTAAAACAAACCTATTAACCTTCACGTGTTGTCACAATGCAGGAATTTCTAACTTTGATATAATACTTTGAAAAATATTGATACTCGATACCATTTTCGATACTACTGGGAAAAATTGGCAGTGAGGAAATACAATTTAAAATTTCATTAACCTGCTGAGACTCACTATAAACCCATTAGTGTGGGGTTTTTTTAGGGGAGACAGGGCATCTTTAGGAAGAGATACTAGGTCAACAGTATATATCATCATCATCAAACAATTGTTTATTCAGGGAAGATTGAGTGACCATTAAGGTCTCTTATAGCAATGACCTGAATTCACATTAGTGGGGTAAAAGGATAGATAACATATGATAGCAATCACAATAATGTTATAAATTCCATTAAAAACAAATAACCAACAATTTCTGTCAAAATTTCTAATAGCAATAAAAACAGTAAAAGGGACAAAAAAGTTAAATAGCAAAAAAATCTGACACTAGTGGAAAAACTGGAGGTTACAGTAGGTCATTTTTATACAGTGAGGTCAAGTTTAAATGATTAATGTGCTGTTAAGAACTATGAAATCCAATCAATTGATCGATCGATAAGCTATGCAATGCTGTTAACCCTATAACACCTGGACCGTCATCAGTTTTCTTGTGCTGCATTTAGACACCTTTCAAAAGCATTTTTTACCTCTGGAACCTGAGAAAATTGGTTTGATTTTTTTCAAAACACAGGAAAAGAATAATGAGCAACTTGGCAAGATATATCCTGCAAACTGTAGATAAAGTAAAAGGTGACCAGGAAATGAAAAAAATTGAGAAAAATGTCCCAAAACTATTCTACAATTTAATATAATTTAATATACAATTTAATATAAAGAATTTATAAGACAATTTACAGTTCTCTTAATTATATATTTAAAAATTTGTTACAGAGGAAAATAGAATTATTTGTTGGGATATTCATTTTCTTTGTTTGTTTGTCTTTACATTTTTCTTTTTTTTAATTTTGTACTAATTTTTGTAATGTCTTATTAATTTCTTGCTATTTTTGGGGGCATTTCTTGTTAAGTTGCTCGTCGCCCTCTGATGATTTTGAAAGAAAAGAAAGCTAATTTAATCAAGTTTCAAAGAGTTAAAGTATATGCAGTATGTAACAGTGGGCTTTGATTGAGGTGTCGTGGCCTGAAATATTTCAAATCGATATGCATCGATGTATCAATATTTTTGACAACACTAAAACCTTCTGAATATAACCCTGCTGTTTGATCTTATGCATCAAGCGGTCTCACATCTCATTCACCTCTGTGATTAATCTGCATGGTGACATTCTTTTCCTTCTCTACTGCTGTTTTTTGGATTTCCTCATGACGTTGCGTCTTCCATCTCTCTGCAGGATCATGAGAGGCTGCTGCAGGGTGGCGTGGCTGAGTCGACTCCACTGTCCTCTCGTCGATCCTACAAAGGCACGAGCACAGACTCCTCTCACCTCCACCTTGGCGCTGCGGAGACGCTGTCGCTCCGTAGGTCTGACCCCCTTCCGCAGAAACTGCTGGTCCACTTGGCAGAAGGCGGAGGGGCAGACTTGTGCTCTCTCAGCCCCTATATGCTCCGTCTTTCAGGGGCGGGGTTCGCCTACTACGCTCCGGGGCCTGAGACCTCCGTGTGAACACAAACGAAGGCTCTAAAACTATGAGTGTGTGTGGAAAAGTGCACCTCAAGATGTGCAACACAAGATCTGCGTCTCAAGGATGGAGGATTTATAGAGCAACATGTTCACACACATCAACCTCCATGCTGAGTTCACCATGTGCATTTTTTGGGCTACACCTGAGTGAAAAACCCTTTAGATATTACAGCCCTGACGCCTCATCTTCATACTTTGACATCTTTTCCTACTCACCTGAGAACAAAAGGGGAACCATGTGCGAAGGTGTTTCATGCACTATGAGCTGTCCTGTTTTCAGGCCTTTTTTGTACTCCTCGTCCTCATTTTCAGTCTTGCCTGTTCCTCCACTTCCGTGTCCTTTTTGCTCCTTTGTCCTAAACATTTAACGTTCAGTCTGTGGTCTGGCCAAGTAAGGGGCAGCCGTCAGCCCTTTAGGTGTGCGTGCGTGTGCATGTGCGCGAGTGTATGCATGAAATTTGCCTGTTAACTGTATGTTTGTATGTGACACACCTTTGCCTTACAGGTAGCCACACAGCAGCAGGCTAGGAGCCAAAGGAGAAAGGTGTTAAAAAAAAAGAAACAAAAAAGTGGTGTATTACAAAGCCTTACACACACACACACCCATCAGCTGAGGAGAGAAACGGGAAAGAGGGATGTGCAGTATTTGAGCCACCCTGCCTTAATTCATACATTTTTAGTGGATTATATTTATAGGTCAGTTAAAACTTGTTTTTCGAGGTTCAGAGGGCATACGTGTCTGGTACAGTGTGTCTGTTTTTCTTCTTGTAACTTCACGGTTGTGTCAGGTCTTTTTTTTTTCATACCTGCCAGTTGTAGCATGTCCCTGCTGCATGCTGATCTGTTCTTCTCGCCATTTGTCCTCATTCTCCCTCCACGTCATTCATCTCAATCAGGGGTCAGCAACCTTGACTATCAAAGGAGCAATTTTTGCCCAAACAAAAAAAAGTATCTCCCAAAATCTGTCAGGAGCCAAATATCTGAACCTTTTAATGAAGGCTACACAACCTTCTAAGTCTAACTAGCCTATCAATCAATCAATATTGGATTATTTAGTGGTTGAAGCCTTGAACACCTGGATCGAAGTTTTCTTTTGCTACATTCAGACACCTTTCACTTGCATATAAATCTCTGAAGCCTGAGAAAATTTGTTTGATTTCTTTCAAAAACATGGGAAAGAAGAAGAAATGTCCCGCAAACTGTAAAAAAGAAAAAAAAAAACCCAGTAAAAAGTGACAAAAAATGATCTGAAAATTATCTGGGGGTGATATTAGATGATGTTGATGTAGATGAAGAGAACTATATATATATTATATTTGTTTTGCACTTTCTTGAGATAATTTTCTTGTTTATTTTTATTTGTCTTTTACTTTTCTGTCTTTCTTTTTTGTGTGCTTATTTTCAGTGAATTTTCTTCTGACTTTTTATTGATTTCGTTTCTTGTTGAGTTGCTTGTCTCCCTCTACCCATGTTTTCCAAAGAAATCAAGCCAATTTGCGACAATGTTTTTTTCAAAACTCTGTTTTCTTTCAAAAACATGGGGAGACAGCAACCAGCACATGGCCCAAAAACTTGCAAGAAATTCGTAAAAAAAAAAAAAAGAAAGTTAAAAGGAAATTACCTGAAAATGAGCAAAAATAAATACAGAATATATAAAATATATTTTTTAAAAAAAGGTATTTGTATATATTTTATGATGTGTTTTTCTTTTGCATAATTTTAAATGTAAAATTATTATAATTTTAATGTAGTTTTCTGGACATTTCTTTCCATTTTTTAAGCAGATTTTGCAAAATTGGTCTGTGCCCTTTCTCTCCCATGTTTTTGAAAAAAAAAAACAAAAAAAAAAACAACAACAACACAATTTCCTTAGGATTCAAAGGGCCATGAAGCTTGTGAAAGGCATCTGGATGCAAGACAAGACAACTAATGTCAAACCAGGTTTCAAGATTTAATTAACAAAATCCAATTTTTCCTTTCCTTCTCTGTCCCTTCCTTACTTCCACCCTTCCTTCCCTATTTTGTAGTAAGTAACCAAAATGCCTCTGGGAAATGTAGTGGAAAGTTGACACAAATATAAAAACTCAAGTACTCTCAAAAAATACTTAAGCACTGTGACAAAGTATTATTACTTTGTTGCATCACACCACTGCTCAAGAACCACATGCAGCTCCAGAGCTGCAGATTGCTGACCCCTGATCTTAAATCAGGCCACGACACCTTTTCTGTCTCCCAACAATAAGCACACTGTACCCACTCCTGCCCCCTGTGCGGCCGCCTAGGGTACCAGCAGCAGCCCGAGACTCGTGGAGTCTTTTATTTATGGATGTCCTGAATGCTATTCCTCACTGTTTGCATTGTGCTTGTGTGTTTTGCTGCCATGCTCTGTGTTATGCAAATGTAAGAATGTCGCGTCGAAGGGGTTTTTCTCTGTGTTGCATTTATCCATGAGTTTTTCCGTATTCTATTGATGGCAGTCACTGTTGATGTATGGATGTAACTTAAAAAAAAGAAACTTTTGATATATATTGTAGTGAGAAGGGGTGTTATGTAGTATGTTGTAAGTAGGAGAGAGACTTGAATCGGCGATGTCACAATCAATAGAATGTCGAACTGATTTGTCCATCATGTCCTCCAGCTGAAGATTGTAGCTCATAATGGACGAACCTCTTTTCTGCATCTCTAACATCCGAAGTCCTCTTTGTCCAAAGCATATCTGTCTAGTTGCACAGCAAGAAGTGACTGACTCTGGAAGTCTTGAATGTCCGATTCCGAAGCATTTTTGTATGTTTATACAGTTTATTTTCATACACATCACCATCTGCCAACATGTATAGATTTATTAACAGGTGTTTTTTTTTTGTTTTTTTTTACTGGGGCACAGATGATTTATTTGGTTGGAGGTCTGGATTTCTCTCGTTCAGTTTTCACTCCACAAGCCTCCAAAACTTTGGGGGGCTCAACGTCTTGACCTCAGTAGATTAATAGAAGGGCCTTGGTGCTTGTTATGCAGTGTCCCACCTCACTGTGCTGTTGCCATAATCTATCCAGACATATTCTACATCCTACCACAAAAAGGTCTATTTTACTTTACATGTTGGGGAATTCTTCAAACACAGCTCCGTTTTTCACTTCTTCTCGTCATTTCTGTGTTGTCCATTGTGAATATTTCTTTTGCTACTTTTGTATCCCAGAGAGAAGACTATATTTTAACTCTGTTAGAATGTGTGTTCAAGTTTGTAACCAAAATTAGAGCAACATATATGTTATATGATTCATTAGAGATTTACCAATAGGTCTACACACTGCACTTTGTTCTACAACAGATCAGTTTTTCCCCTAAAACAAGGACTATTGTCTGTCGACTAGGGTTTATAAGTGTTCACTCTTCCTCACAAGTTATTTTTCTAAGAAGAATGTAGTGGGTGAGAAAAAAAAGTGACCAAATAACTTGACTAGGAACGGACTGTCTGTAGCCTCTGTCTCAAAGTGGGTTTATCGCACCAGCCTTCTACTGCTGATCAGAATGTCAAACTGCTTTTCTAAGTCCATCAGCAGGACAGCAGGTGCTCGTCTCGTCACTCCTGAGCTTGGCAAAGGTCTGAAATGTCGACTTCTGTGCTCTGAGCGGCACGCCTCATATCATACCTTCAGTACAGCACTGTTTGTATTACTAAACAGGTTTTGAGAATTTTCTTTTTGTTTTTGGATAAAGATTTTAAAAGTTCACCTGTTGACTTTTTGCCAGCCTGTCTGTAGCAACTGAGGGCAAAGCACTGTATTGTCATTCTGCTTGTAATAAAGAAAGAGTGAAAACACTTTGCCCTCTTTGTTAATGTTGTATTATATAATTTTTGTATTTATATTACATTTTACAGCGACTGTCTGTGGCTGCCAGTATTTGGGTACTATATTTCTCCTGTCACTTCAAAACCTGTCATGATCTGCCTTTCCAGCATTAAAAAAAAATCTTTATTTCAAACTTTTAACAAACAACGTGAGCAGAAACAGCATGTTTACGGAAACATAGAACTGCCAGGCCAGAAAAAAATCCAGTGATTAGATATTTTCATGTTATAACAAAATATTTTCATGTTATGCCAAGATTCAATGACAGGAAATGTTTTTATTACAACTATATATTTATTTATTTTGTTATTATGTGAAAAGTTTCATGTAATGATGTGATCCTGTATCACATAATATGACTTGGGATTACATTATAACATGTTAAATAAATATATTATTCTAATAAGAAATGTTTCTTGTTATAAAATGAAAACATCCTGTAACATGAAAAATATCCTGTTATAACATGAAAATATCTTGTAAAAACGTGAAAAAAACATCTTGTTATATGTTGCTTCCATTGAATGTAAACAGAATGAAACACATACAAATGAAACATTAGAAGACAAAAATAAAAATAGTACCAAGCAGAAAAGGACAACAAAGGTAAAACAAATCAAACATAAATAAATGTAGAATAAAGACGCAAGTTATTTGTGACAAAAGATTCACTGAAAGATTTTGAATATCATGCATGAATTTATTGTTCTGATCGCTTTTCTGTTTTGTGAGGAACTCAACTCAACTGAAACTGATTTATATAGCACCTGTCATACAAACATCAAGCCCAAAGTGCTTTACATGGCAAAACTGAAATAACACAGAAACAATTTTAAGGATATAGGTCTTTTTATAAATAATAATTATAATTAAAATATAAATAAATAAAATTATAAATTAAATTTATATTAAAATTATAAATTATTATAAATAAAATTTAGCAAGACTAAAACATTCCAACAATAAGACCATTTAAAAACTGAAAAAGCAAACATAACAAACTAACAAAAAAGAGACAATTAAAAGTATATTTCATAAAAATGAAATAATATATAAATAGGACGAACGTGTTCCATTTCCTTCATAAAAAATGATTTACTTTTTTGTTGCAATTTTTTTTACAACTTGATAATAAGAAATGCATTAATATCATTGTTGCTGTAACCATAGCACCCACATATAATATTTCTGCAGTAAATAGTACGGAGAGAATGTTTTCTATAAATTTACTGTCCAGCAGAAGTATAAACTGTAAGTAAAGATCTATAGATCTATATGTTTATATATCTTTACATATCGATATTTTTATATACAGTCGATGAGCAGAAGTCTCCACCCATTTTCCGCCATTACACAGTCACGTGATCGTCACATCCCCGCACACCTGCCAGTCCTTCCCGCGCGTCACACAGTTCAAACCCGTAAACACTTCCCTGTTCCCCCTTGGGAGTCTCTAATTCATCTCGACTCCTAAAACATTGTCAGACTCACGATGGACAGTTAAAAAGTGTAAAACTCGATGCTGCAGAACCGGATATATTATATGTTTTAAATTTACTTCACTGCATCAAAACTTGCCGCCGACTGTTAGCTTCGTAGACTCGGTTGTGTTATGCTAGCAGCGGCTAATGTAGCCTGCAGCCGTTAGCTGCAGCCAAGCTAGCTCGTAGCCTCAAACAGAGATGAGGAGCGGACCAAAAGCGCCAGGTAAGCTAGCTACACCCTTTCTTTTTGTTTGTTTTCAAAGTTGTAGTTTACACAAAGATACTCTGTCACAATGGTCACGATTTTCAGACTTGGAGAATTAGGTCGTAATATTATGAGTAAAAGATATTGCGAGAAAAATGTCGTGTTTTTTCAGATTAAAGTCGTAACATTACAAGATTAAAGTCCTATTTTTTTTACGAGAAAGTGGATATTATGTTACGGAGATAAACATATTGCCAGCAAAATATAAAACAGGCGAGAGCAAAGGCAGCCTTCTTGGCAACCACTGTCCACGGTGTTGTGTCCCTCTCATAAAGTAACGATTTTTATTAAGTTAAAACATTTTTGTTGTAAAATGCAGATCTTGTTCTTGTAAAATTAAGAGTTTATTCTCATAAAGTTACGACGGTTTTTGTCATTTCTCATTCCCTCAACTGCGACTTCATTCTCGTCATATTACATTTTTTTCTCATAATATTATGGCTTCATGCTCGAAATAACGACTTTATTCTCGTAATATTATGACCTTATTCTCGAAATCTGACATGTTGTCTTCTTTAACATGGCTTCAATCCTCCGTCGTACTGGGTTGGCATTTTGAAATGCCCATTTTGAAATATTGTTGGTTTTTGTTTGTGTTATTTTAATCTCACAGATTTCTTCCAAATTAACGGAGACACAACTTTTAACAGATCTCAGTGTGTACAGATTCAAAGGGATGCATCTACAGAAGAAATTATTTATTCTATGCTAATCTTACTTTATTTTTACATGCATATTTTATTATGTATTTATCTCTAATATGCCTTTTGCACCTCTTGTCTGCAATTTTTAATTTTTTTTTAATCATTCAGTAATTGATTTTACCTTGTATATCTTATCTCATTCTCTTTTATTGTAAATCTGTATCTTTTATTGTGTTTTTAATATATTACGCTGTAAAGCACTTTAAATTGCCCTGTGTATGAAATGTGCTATACAAATAAAGCTGCCTTGCCTAGCACTTGTTGTGTGTAATTTCTTTCTTGTAAAGCATGTTGGGCTGCATTTCTTGTATAAAAGGTGCTATACAAAAAAAGTTTATTATTGTTATTATGAAATTATCCCCATGAAAGTGTGTCCCCAGATTCATTAGGCTGTACTCTGTTTACACACATGAATCCTCCTGATGTGTTTAGATCCAATATGACCAGTTTCACATTAAAATATTTTATGACTAAACTTACCAAACCTTAAACCTCTTGTGTAATCTTAACCTGTCAACTACTACTGATTCTCCTAAACTAAAATATTTAATAATCAATCTCCTTCTTTTTTAAATTAATTTTTTCTTCCTCTCTTTTACTTGGTCATTAATTGGTTAACTGACTCTTATCATTTTAAATTTAGTGCAGAAATAAGTTTGTCTGTCCAAAAAGAGTAACTATTGGGGCAACCTAGTCAGGAGGAAGACATACTATTATTACTTTTAGAGCCATGATCATAGTCCCCCAACCTAACTCTGACCTATGTCATAAACAGTCTTAAAAATGATAAGACATAAAAGATATGATTTCATGATTACCACTTGCATTGCTGTCACCCAAAAGTCATATTTGATATTACAGTACATATTTGGGCAAACATTCTCCCTAACCCTAAGTAATTGGTGTCAGGTCTCTTTATCATTCCCCTAATTTGTTATAGTGAAATGAGTCTTAAATTTCATTATGAGAGGAATTTTATTAAATTCCACTTGCTGTAAGCTGCAGGAACCCTGCTTCTGTAAAGTAACCCAACCACTTTTGTCATAACCAAGTGTGGTCACATGGTGGCAATGCAGCATAATCAATGATGCATGACCATTGGTACTGTGTTTGTCTCTGCGGATGAAAATGTACCATGACACAGCTGTTATTCCTTGCATCCACACTGGATGTCGCCGTCGGATCATTTGTTTGTGTGAAACTGCAACGCTGACCTTCACTTCCCTTCCCCCTCTCTGTCTGACAGGTCTGCACAGGTTTGCACCATCATGTGTGCTGAGGCTGAAGCATGCATGTGCGAATGAGGCTGTCTCCTGCTCCACCTCCTCCCCATCTCCATTGCCGGCGTCCCCTGCCCTGCATCCTTTTGCAGAAGACTCGTCACTGCAGCTGGGGCTGTCACGGCCGAAGCAGCTTCAGCATCACTCACTCATCCGTCTCTGCTGCGTCCTCTCCATCCTCGAAAGCATCCATTTCTCACAAGCATCCCAGCACCTCCAGACTGCACACACCCCCTCGCTTTCTCAGATCTCTCTCCTCCAGCACTCTTGTGTCGCACAAGACAGCAGCCAGGCAGTCACATCTAGGGCTAGTTTACCCTGCTGCATCCCCCTCTTCCCTTCTGCTCGGCTGGGCTTGCCGCCGCCAACAGTCCCCCTCTCCCATCCTCTTCACCATCAACCACTCTCCGAAGCACCGTTCAGGGAAAAACAGGCAAGCTGTCTCTTTTTCCTGCAGAAGTGTCTTTTGGCTGGGCAGCTGGTCTCCCACTGTCCCTTTGGAGGATGATCCTGTGGATGAAGACAGAGGAGATGGCCCTCGGGGAGCTGCTGGAGAGACTGAGGACAGTCACTCAAAGCATAGGTGGGTAACAACACACTCAACACAAACTGTAGTCCCTGATCTTTGTGTTTATGATTGCAGAGCATTGTGCATGTTTGTCTGAAATATGGATATCAGTAAAATATTAATCACTATGCATCCATACTAAGAGGCAAAATAGTATCTCTTGCTTCATTAAATTTAGGTCAAATAAAAGGCAAAACAAAGGTTTGTGAGGACAAATGCAGGATCATCATGTCAGTGAGCTAAAAATCATTGTTTCAGCAGGCAACCTGGTTTAATGTGTTCATGCTGTTTCTGCCTCGAGCTAGGGAGGTGTTTAGTCAGTAAGCTGTGTTTTTATCACAAGACCTGCTTTTACAGTTTATGCTTGTTGTGGAAAATGTGATACTGAGTTGTGTTATCTGATCCATTAGGAGAAAGAGTAGTGCATGGTGTTATGACAGGAGTTAAAATTATTTTTAATTCAGTCAAATGGTCCATTTATCACAGGCAAAGCTCTCACTGTAATAATTTTATATTTATAATATTGGATTGCATTAAATCTGACTTGTAATCAGTACACTGGTGGCTGAAAATGTACAAAAAAACAGGCTGCAGACAGACCGATGTCATACTGTACCTTACTGGCCTATTTCCTCGATGCTCCACCCTCACAGTACTGTCTGATCAAAAAAGGTGTTGAGTGCAGAAATGGGATACAGTGACCTATATATTATCCTATAGCCACTGTAACCCAGGACTGATTACTTAACATGAACATGCCACTTCAGGTAGTTACATCACTTCTTAGCTTTTGCTGTCAGGGCAGTGCTTTTGTGTTTTGTGCAAAGCATGTGTGTGTGTATGTGTGTGTGTGAGCGAGAGACAGCCTTTCATATTTGCTCTGAGCAGTCAAAGCAGCCTGCATGGATACATTTTAGGCCCTTCATTTCTGACTGCAGTGAATTATGCAGTCATGGATAGAAAGCTGTTTCAGAGCCTTTTTTAGTTGACACGAGAACCCTTTTCCAGACTGTAGATTTCCTGACGCAGCCTTGTGATTTATCCTAACTGACTGGAGGACAGATCTTTATCCTTGATCAAACTAATGCCCCTAATATGAATGAGTGATATACCTGATGTATTGTTCTCATCTCTTTTGATCCATTTATAGAGATCTCCTTTAATCCACTCACTGCCGGCACACAGCCACTCTCACAGGCATGAATACACACACACTCTCTCTCACACATTAACAATACACCTTTTATTTCATTTTGTGTTGATCTTGTTAGAAATCAGTGATTCTGGTCACATTTAGAGAAGCCACAGCTGCTCATTTAGTGATGACTGAGTCATATGTTATTGTTGTTTCACATCTTGAGTATTTTTAGCTGTATTTGTAGAAACTGTGTACCTACAGCTACAGTATGTGTGTGGAGGGAAGAGGAAAAATGTCAAGTAGGTGCCTATACTGTGGCTACTCTCTGTATGATTTTTTTAATCTTCTATCATGGCGAGACTCTTGCTGCAATCATTAATCCAGCACAGGAGGCTGTAGTTGCATCTCCTCCTCCTTAGCACCAGAGATAGTGAAAGTATGGCGGCAGTGAGTGGGTGGGAGTGAGCGAGGAGGGGGGCCTTGGCTTTTTCCGATGTTAGAGGAATAAATCTGAACAAACTGCAGCTCTTAAGAAGAATTACGAGCTTCATGACTTGATTTCAGACATGATAACAACAAAATTAAATGATAAGTGTGAAAAAATGTCAGATTTTTTATTTAACAAGTATGGAGTCGAAGTCTGTGACATTATAGTGAACATTTGCAGGCAATCAGTGGTAGCACTCTGCTTATAAGGAAATGTGACAGGAATGTGCTGTGGCAGGAGGATGAGAGCAGTAATCGGCTCAGAGAGGAGAGTAACACTGATCACAGAAGACAGCAGAGAGGAAGGGAGAGTGAGGAAAAGAGATTCAGGGAAGCAAAGTCAACTAAGGATGAAAAGGAGTCAGCATTGTTTAATCCAGCGAACTCCAGAGCTGAAAAGGAGGTGTCATGTTGTAGAAAAGCAGAAAAAAACATTTCCATTTCCTTTTCCCCAGAGAACAAGGTGCAAACACACCTTGTGTCTGGTCTGTAATTGAACATGCAATATCCCCAAACACTCTGTGACTGACCGTATCTTCCCTTTTTTGGTGAATACAGTCAGTGGCAGTGATACAATCCATCCATCTATTAGTGTCCTCATTCATTTAGCAGTGAGTGGGCAGAGTTGTTGAGCACAATTATCCGTGCTCACTCGACACAAAAATAATTAATGGAATAAGTGTGAATTCACAATAGCTGCCACCTCAATGTCAAAGTTCAGCCTCCTAGGGCAAAAACTAACCACAAAACCAACCAACAGATGAAGCTGTAGAGCTCCTGGTCGCAACTGATGAAATAACTTTGGTTTTGGATTGCTGGTCGGACAGAACAGCAAATATAACATTAAGAGTATTCACCAACATTTGCTAATTAACACTAAACATGAAGTTCTGTTGAGGCTGGGAATTACGTTTTTTGCAGGTATATAGTCAAGTGGAGACTTTGAAAAAAATTGACCTGATGGTTGTGCTAGATGAAAAGTTAAGGGGTCACCAAAGTGTTTATAGTTTGTCCTTAAGGGGGTAATTAATACATGTACCAAATCTCATTGCAATCCATTAAATAATTATTGTTACTCAAAACCATAAATGTCAGCTTCATGTAGGTGCTAACGGAAAATCAGATGAGCACCAAAGTTAGGATAGGATACATTATCTGGGAACCACTAATGTCTGTACAAAATCTTGTGCTAATCCAGTCAGTGTATACTGAATTTTTCTCTTGAGAAGTGAAAATTTTAAATTGCTGTTGGCGCTACAGGAAAAGTCAGAGGATCACCAACGTCTGTATGCTTCATCCTCTTTGAACGATTAATATCTGTACAAAATTTTATGGCAATTGATCCAATAGCAGCTGAGATATTTCAGTCTGAATCAAAGTGGTGGACTGACCACCTGACATTACCACTCACTGAGCCACGCTGTTGGCATGGCTAAAAAATATGTTGTAAGTAAAACTTAAGTGTTAAAAAACAACAGCAGATTTTTTAGTTTAGATAAATCATTGAAATGAAAATAATTGCAGCACTAATCTCAAACAGCTTCTCCTCCACTCTCTAACTGGGTATTTGACCTACTTCCAGTTGATTTAAAGGGACACATCCAGTTCACTGAGTCACAGGTCTCAGCTTTTCCAGCAGGAATGTGCTCATCTGCAGCCGGTAATACCGCTCGGGGAGACTTTTTTATTAATCATGCAGTAATAGTAACATATTATATGTTGGGGTCGCTGTTTTTTGTGTGCAGAGTATGGCTAGTATGTATTCACACCTCTCTGCTTGTGTTTGTGAGACTGTCTGGTGGTGTATTTGCTGCTGAGCAAAGCAGGAGCTGAGGTTTCTAAAAGAGTGTGAGCTCCAGGCAGCCCAGCTGTCTCATGACTTTATGGTTTTGATCAATCTGTCATTTGCTATTGATCTAATGCTCCTCTGTTGCATTGTTTTGGATTGAAATCACATTAAGGAAAGTTGCTTACAAGTCAGATAAACTAAAGACTCTATTGTTGACATAATGTGATTGTCAGGTTCCTTATTAGCTTAAGGTCAGGGGTTTGTTCAACTTGCGTAAATGAGCTGTGCTGTTCATCCCACCAGGCAGAGCAGGTGTATAGCCAGATGGATTCACCAGGTCACCATTAGTCTCCAGCCCATCAGCTGTGGTCAGAAAGACGCCAGTAGCCAAAGTAGCCAAAGTCAGCGAGAGTGCTGCCATAATAAGGCATTCTCAGTTTATTTAATTTTAGTGAGCAGAAGTAGTCATGTCATGTTTTTCCTATCAAACTAATTTAATTTTAAACTGTCTCCAGAGTGAGTTTAACCCTTTAACACCTGAATCACCATCAGTTTTCTTGTTCTGCATTCAGACACCTTTCATAGTCATTTAAACCTGTGAAACCTTAAAAATTGGTTTGACACCTTCCAAAAACATAAAAAAACCATAATGAATAACTTGGCAGGAAATGTCGCGCAAACTGCAAAAAAACAACAGTGAATTACAGAATTAAATATCTCCAGTTTTTAGAACTTTCTCTTTTTCTTCATTTTTTTCTTTTTTTTCTTCTTTCAAGGTAATTTTCTTGTACTTTTTTTTTTTTTTTTTTTTTTTTTTTTACTAATTTCTTGCTATTATTTGGGCCACTTCTTGCTCCTCGCCCTCTTCCCATGTTTTTCCAAGAAATCAAACCAAATTACTCAGGTTTCAAAGGGTTAAAGCTTTTATTCTACTTCATGTTTTTATCCGCTGTATGTTTACATTCACTCTGATGACATGTCATATCATCTCTTTTTTTAAATCATATTTAGACATAAATAATAGAACAGTGTGTTTCTTAGTGGCAATACTTATGAATTAATAATGTCAGGTTTCTAACCACACAAATGGTGTCTCAGTAGGCAGCAATATCAGTCCAACACTTTGGTCCATACTGAAATATCTCAACAACTACTTGGTGAAATGCCAGGAAATTTTGTACTGATATCCATGGTGCCCAGAGGATGAATCTTAGTTAGTTAATCTTAGTTATCTCCTGACTTTTCCTATAGGGCCACTCTGAGTTTGACATTACAGATTGATTTAATATCCCCCAACATGATAAACTGTGATAATGTTGGTGATCTTCAGACTTTTAATCTAGTGCCAGCATCAGGACAAAAATGTTAGTTTGTCAGCTACTTTGACTTGTCACCAAAAACCTGCGAAAGACACAAAACATGTACCCTTTTCACTAAAGCACATGTATACAGGTTTTTTTAAAAGCTAAAAGATGGACTTTTCCCATTGCCAGTAGACCAGAGCTATGTACATGGCTTTGCATTAGACAAGATTGCTTTTCTGTTGTTTTTTACTGGTGTGTCACATTTGGCATTACAAACACACTTGAGAAATTGTTAGTAAGTAGAAAGCAGCATGGAGGCCAATGAAAATGTTACAGTGGCTACTTTTTAATGTTTTTTATTCAGTCTTTCTGTCTCTCTGTTCAAGTGCAGCTTATGTGAGGCTGCGTCACTGCATTGTGCCAAAAGGGGCAAAAATTGGCAATTTCACTTCAGACCCCCAGGGACACTGCTCAGCCCTGGTTACATTTTTTCCAGAGGCCACTTACAGTATTGCAGCAAAAAAAAGGAAGAAAAGAAAAGCCTTGAGGCTCAAAAAGCATTTCCCCTATAGGCCACCAATATAAAAGTGACAAGATAAGGTAAAATCTATGAGCTGAGTTATAACTCACAGTTGGGGCCTGAGAGAAAAACACTACTGCATCTATTCAGTGGGCCCCATACTGTGGAAGTAACCTCGATAGATGTTTTTTTTATTGTCAGACAATATAGTTTGTCATATTGTATGGCCCTAGCTATTAGAGGCTTTTTTTCCAATGTGAAAAGTGGTTATTGAGAACATTATACTTGCTAAACATCAGCATGTTAGTTTTGTCATTGTGAGGATGTTTGTGTGCTGATGTCAGCATTTAGCTCAGAGCATTGCTGTGGTGAAGTACAGCCTCTGTGTCACTAGCAAAGCTGTAGTCTCATTGTTTTATGATTAGTGTCGCTGTTTGTGGTTTTCAGCTTTGGTGATAATAGTAACTTGTGGGGAAGAGGACAGGCAGGTCGTATGAGCTTTTGCGGGCACATCGGCAGGTAAATGTCATTGTGAAGTGAGTGTGAGAGCAAACATTGTTGAAAGGCTATAAAAGAGAAATACACAGGCGGTGGGTGATGCTATAAAGGAGGGATCAGACCTGATTAACCGGGGTACAGGAGAAGAGAGGGGGGTGGCAGAGAGATGAAGGGTTATGGGTAGCTGGCTGTTGTCGTGTGTCTCATCCTCCTGCAGTTGCCTCATCAGTATGTGTGAGAGTGCAGCTCTTCTCTCATCTCTATTCTAAGCCTATAAACTGCAAGCTGCCTTTTACTTGCCAGCTTTAACCACACAAACATTCACACACAACACAAACACACGTACTTAAAAAAGCCTGCCAGCAACCTCCTTTTCTCTCTCATCAAAGAGGACCCCTCTATGTTTGCTCCTTTACCTCAGTCACTCACTCACCCTGAGCTGTGCATGTCCACCACAAAGTTTTAGTGCTGAACTTTTAAAATTTTCATGTGTTCCCGGTTCACCAGGAATGAATGCATGAAAGACTCTGAGGAGATGGAAAGAGCGAAAGAAAAGGCAGATTAGTTAAGGAGTGGAGGAATATAATTAGCCTGAGCAGCAGAAGGGGATTTGTGCTCCACCGGCTGCCCTCTGCTCCTGCTCCCCTCCACCCTCCTCCCCTCTCATCCTCCCCTGGAAACCTATGCTACTCTGTCAATAGTTGCACTTGGGACGAGGCATGCGTGTGCATCAGCAAGAGTGCGAGTGTGTGTAGAGAGCTGGGTCCATTCTCACCTTCAGTGTGAACACTGTTTGTTTCAGAGGTTGTGCAGACAGTGACTCAGCTCTTTTTGCTTCTGCACTGCTGTTCCCTCGAGTCCCCAATGTGGCTCTGCAGAGGACACCGGGCTTGTGTTGTATGTAGCCAATGCAGACATGTCCCCTCAGGATGCATGTGAGAGCACGTCGGCTTTATTCTAAGTGACCCGGCTCAGTGCAACAGAGGAGGTCCATCCTATGCCGGCATTTGGGGGCTGCCATTTGGAGTCTATTAGAGTGTGCAGCGGAGCTTTGCAGGTGCAGCGAGGGGTCTCTCTGGATGAGAAAGTTTGTTTGAGTGTGTGAGACCAGCGGACTGCTCTCATGTCTCTGCATGAGTTTCTGCGGGAGGGTGGCGAGGCGTCGTACCGGATCGTAAACCGGCTCAGTCATCTGATCCAGAACCTGGACATCTCTGGACTGAGCTCTCCTTTCCAGTTCAGCCCTGCCAGTCCCAGGAACTCCTGGAGAGGCTGGGATGGTAAGACCACAAGAGGAAGGGAGAGATTGTGTGTTTCAGTATGGCTATGTGCAACTTTCCATACAGACTACATGCCTTTTAAGAGTGTGTGTGTGTGTGTGTGTGTGTGTGTGTGCTTGCGTATGTAATATATTCTTGACCAAAGCTCTGGCCAGAGTTCTGCAGGGCATCACGCCCAGACCCTCACACACAGTGTCTCCTGTGGGCTTCCCTTGCTCCCCACTGGGTTGTTTCTGTGTCTTTGTGTGTACAACAGTTTGTGTCTGTGTGTGAGAGTGCGTGGCTGCACAGCTTAAACAGCCCCCTCAGTTTCCAACATACAGATCTCTGCAGCTGCATTGATATTTTTCTGTAGCAGTAACAGATTCTTCAGCAAATGCGGATTTTGCAGCACACAGCATCTTCCCAGCAAAGGAGCTGGTGCAAAGGAGTGGGAACTGCTGATTAAAGCTGCTGAGTTTTCACGTTGGTGTCCTGTCAGCCAGAGTGTTGCCACTCTGAGACCTTGTTTTTTTCCACTGCATAGGAAAGGACTTTCACAGGTCTCAGTAACACGCAGGGAGAAAAGCATGGTGAGAAAAGCCAAGAGGAGTGCTTCTCAATGGGATAGTGGGATGCCGATGGTCCCGCTTAAGCCGCGTGAGTTAGGAGACGTATGCATGGTATTTATGTGGCTCTCTGTGTGGTTAGGATGCTTCCGCTTCAGCTTGCACACACAATGTATGTGAAAACCTTACAGTTTCTTCTATCTTTGTGTCTCACTGAGGTTTAATTTATTTATGTTTGCTCTGTCTCTGGATGAAGGTCATTGCATGTTCAAAGCTATTGCAGTGTCTGGCACTTATGGATTGTGTCTACATATGTATTAGCATGCATGGACTTTATATGAAGTGCATGTTTTTCATGTCTGCTTTGCTTGTCTGGACCTCAAGCTGTGTTGTTTCAGGGAACATTTTCATTCCTTCCCAGCTCTGTTAAAGTCATTAGCCATGAGGTGAATTTATACAAGAGAGGAACTATGTTGTTGATCCAGCAGTTGTTTGGATTTCCAGGTTCAGGCCACACAGCACTGATAACATAGAAACATCTGAAAAAGAAGCGATCTTTGTTAATAAGTCTTTTCTGAACAGTTTTTGTGGTTGTTTTGATTTGTAGGTTGCTCGCATAAAAACATTGATCTGCAAGTTATTCCACCCACGACTGATTCTTAATTATCGCAGTTGTTTCCAAAGCAACCTTGTGGTCTCCAAAAAAAGTGCAAATCTATCAAGTTGTTTCTTGATGCTATTACAATGTGTGAATCAGAATCATGTGTGTGATGTTGGTATATTTAGACTGCATACTGCAAACGTATGACCTCCTTTTCTGTGCTTCCACGTTTGTCAGCTGTGATATGTCTATCCTGGATTTTCCTTATTGAATTGAGAATGTAAACATAGAAGGTGTTGTATGCTGTTCGTATTGCAAAGTTACAAACTGGTGGTTTGGGGCTATTATTAACAAATATTTGACTTTTATTGACGACTTGCCGTGACTGATTTAGAGAGACATATTTGACAGTATTTTGTAGATGGGAAACCAGTGACTGATGTCGCCCTTGTCCCTGTTAACATTGCAGTTGATGCTGACCAAAACAGCCGAGGGATCTGGCCACACTTAGGGTACTCCATCAAAAGTTTGAGAATGGTACAGGAGCACAATGCTTTTTTGTTTTTTTTTTAAGGATCACAATTGATGCAGCACAACCAGAGATATTTTTTCTCCCCCACTCATTCCTTTCGCTAACCTGGCACCTACATTACCCACAATACAACTGATTGGGATGTGTTATGGTCATAGAAATAGAATGAGAGTAATACGGACATTCCCATTCAACTGGTCAACTGTATCCACCCCTTTGTTGCTCACATGCAATACTCCAATGTGATTGGTTAGTCACGGAGAGCTTCTCCGAAACATCCACTGTTTAACAAAATGTTATCTTGTCTGACATAATAACATTCTTCATGTGCAGGATATGAAAGGAAATCTTAAAGTTACACTTTCTTCAGATGGAAATACATTATTTCTGTCAAGCAACGATCATCAAAAGTGCTGAGCACCCTACCATAAAGTCTTTAATGTGCACAGTAGGCCAAAAAGGACTTCTTAAACTAGCGAGTGTGACACACTTGACAGCCCCATGTATGTGTGTTGTCACCATATTAACTAACAACAATCCAAATGCCCTTTTTCGATGACTGAGATTTCTGATGGATACATGTCTGAGTGTGAGGAAAAGTAGATTTGATTCAGTAGTTGCTCAGTATTGGTACTAACTCAGTGGCTTTATGTGACAGCACAATATTTCAGTATCTCTAAGTTGGACTGCGAGTTGTTCAGTGTCCCTTTGCTTGCTGTCTTGTTCACTTTGAGTTGTGCAGTTCTGCAACCTAATGGCTCTCATGTTTATCTTCAAGGTTTATGACACTGATAACCCGATGCTTGCCCTTGGCCATAGAGCAAACACATGTGTAAAACTCAATGCTCCACCTACACACACACACACACACACACACAAAACACACATGCAGATGCAAGCTTTCAAGTATACACACTTGGCAAAATCAACATCTCATGCCCAAACCTTTTAACACACTTAACTAGTATTTGTAGATAACGGCTGAATTAGGAGACAGAATGGTCTGTTTTCGCTCGTTTTGACTGGAATATATCTTTTATACAAGTCATTGAAATGGAATCTAAATTGCCACATTCTGTTAAGAAACAGTGTCTGTCTTTGAGAGGTCTCATTAGAATTAAGTCTTTCAGTAAGTTTGTAAGAATGGGGTCTTTTGTAAACAAGAATAGGGGCTTTGAATGGATACAGTCTGTGAATGGTTAAATGGGGATGGAGGCAGTGTTTGAATGGGCTGGTCAGAATGGAGGCTTTGTACTTTTGGTCCACATCTCCTGAGATAAGGCAGGCGAGGAGCAAGAGCTTTGTTGGCGTAGGTAAATTAA
This sequence comes from Plectropomus leopardus, assembly GCF_008729295.1. NCBI lineage: Eukaryota > Metazoa > Chordata > Actinopteri > Perciformes > Serranidae > Plectropomus > Plectropomus leopardus. The sequence continues at coordinate 23,613,689 of NC_056472.1, forward strand.
CGCTGAGCACAGGGGTGATAGCTGCAGCTCCCTCCTCACCCATGTGACAAAACATGGCATGACATTACTTAGCATGCATGGCTTTTTCCTGCAGCTGGACAATGTGGTTAAAAATGTTATCACAATACAAAATTTTCATATTGGTCGATATCTACTTATCTACCAAAAAAGTCAAATTATTTCTGAAAGTTTAACTGCTAATTTTTGCTCTCAAGTGAAAGTTGAAGAAAAATCCTGTGGTTAATTGTGGTTTAAACTGTTATTTATTGTCAGAACATGACAACCTATGCCAAAAAGCTGAACATTTCACATATCTTAGAGAGATTCAGGACAATTATAACTGAAATAATGTTGATAAATAAAATAATAAACAGATAAAGAAATGCTTAATGTTTAAAGCATTTTGTATGTGTTAAAGTGATAACGGAAACAGAGTAAATAGACAAAACAAAAATCTCAGTTGTGGTTAATATTCTCTGTACAAGTTTTACACCCACATTTTGTAATTTCTGCCATTTCTCAAACAAAACAATAACAAAAGACAAACTAATGACGCCATGAAGTCGCAATGAAAGTCTGTCTGACGTGACTGAGACAGATATCATGTTTTTAGACATTAGACATTAATGTATGAAAGTTTTATTCACACACACAATCACGTTAAGTCACATTATGCCGTGTTATGTCATATAATATGAAGTAGCCACTTAGTCACGTTAACCTGCTAAAATGCCAATAGCATTAAATGAGTAAATTGTACAGCTACTGTAGTTATATGGCGAATTTAATCACAGTGCAACGTAATCCATGGTTAAATCATTCATACTAAAAATAACTTTCTGCATGTTTAATGTTGCAGCATTTAAATGTTGCTGTGCGCTTTAGTGGCAGGTGATTGGTGGCGGATCCCTCAGTCTCACCGTCTTCTTCTGCTTCTATGGCTGCTGCTCCATCTTTTTCTGGTTTATGGCAGGCAGTTACTGGCGTTTGAGGTACATTACTGCCATTTCTATGGGCATATGGGTGGTTCAATAGTATTGAGAATTTATCAAACTTTTTTGATATTGAAGTAATTATCGTTATTGTTTTATCACCCAGCATAACTTTTCCCTGTTTCTGACTACAGAGTCATAACAGGATCCCTTTTCAGAGGTCAGACTAAGTCAGTCATTAGCAGGCTGGAGCATTGCTATTCAGCTGGGAGGGGTCAGGTAATTTTCTTTTTTTAAGGGAGAGAAAAGGGTAGCTGGGTGAACAGGGAGGGTGGGGTAAAGTGCTACACTGTAGCTTTTGTCTAACAGGAAGGTAACCTGAGGTTGCAATAGGAAGTCCCTGTTAGTGAGTGACGTCCTGCAGGCTGTGGAGCACCTGCAGCCCGACACAGAGCAGGACGCTGAGTGTGGAGCCCGGTGAAAGGTGGAGTCAGAATGAGAGGGGAAATGTTACAGTGATACCTTTTTTTTGCGAAACTGAATGGAACAAGTGTTACAGAAGAGGAGCAAACAGGACATAGAGTGGGACAGCAGGATGGGAGGAGAGGAGACGGCAGATCTAGACTTCCCGAAGCAGGGGGATGTTGAGTTAGACTCTGGTTTTTACATGGACTCAGTGAGTTTAGCAGGACAGGTGAGCATAGGCTCAGATAATTCAGAGGAGTTGGACTGGTTTGTGATTACAGGGAACTCGGATCTTCTGATTACCAGCAATGAGCAAAATGAGCAAAGCCCAGGAGGGGACGAAGGGAGTCAAACTCAAGAGGAAGCTGAGATTAAGGCCGATTCAGGGTCGATGGAGGATGGAGAGACTAAAGCAGAGAGAAGAGAGGAGATAAATCATCCAGCTGAGGAGGAAGAGGGAGTATTGGAAGGAGTATTGGATGTGTGTTTGTGGCCGGTAGCAGAGTGTGGTGGTCATGTACGGATCGCTCTAGAGGAGGTGGAGAGATACTACAGATTTTCTCGCTGCTGCCACTGGCTATGTGGTAGGTGTCAGATGTTTTACCATTTTCTCATCTTTTTGAATCATGTGCCACAGTCTTTCTTTGCTATTTATGCAGTATTTGTTTTAGTATACAGCTCACACAATGTTAGTTAGTGTTATCTTAACATATACCTGCTCTCTTCTGTTAGAGTTCTCCTGCCTCTTTGCTCTTACCTAATGTAAGGATTTGGAAACACTTACTTTGTTTGCTGTCATTGAAATCTTGAGTCCATTTGGCTGTAAGTTTTGCCTGATGTTTGTTTTTTTCTTTAAAATCTACTACAAGTAGAAGAAGAAAATATAACTGCAAATCACAGATGCTCAGTGGCCATCTGTGTCCGTTGCATGTACAGATGTAGGATCTGGCATAGATAACAACGTGATAACCATCAACAGAGACGCATCACGGCACTATATATAGACAGGACCATGGGTAAATGTTTTAATGTTCTTTTAACAGGGTTTGTTGAGCTGACGCAGAGCAATAGAGACAACTGTGTCTTGTATATTTGATATACAGTATAATTTGCAGGGATTCAGGTTTTTTTGGGCATTGTACATTCTATAGGATTGTTCTTTTTCCACCTTTTCCAGTTTATGTTTTTCGTTTATCATAAAACCTACTTGACAGTTGTGTCAAGCTGGGCTGCCCCGAATACCATTTTCAGTGAGATTTACTTGCGAACATTCAAAGCGTGGCTGGGGGAGACAACACAAGCTGTCATACTTTACTCAAACTTGCAGTCATTGTTGATGTGCTTTGCTGTTATTGTAATTATGAGTCTAATGAGAGATGAGGACAAATACCAGACTTCTAAATTTTACCTTTTTATTGAAGCATCAAATGAAGTAAAGCCATACCTCATAAAAATGTTCATATGAAGGCTTATAAACAAATTCATAAATAAGTGTCTCATTTCATGGGCTATTTGGGATTTTGGGGTAATGCAATTACAATTAAAATCAAACAAACAAAAAAAAGCATTCAATTACTGATTTGTATGTCGACTATAGACCTATGTATTTCTTTACTGGGCGATTTAAGGCCCAGCAGAGCAGCACAGTGGTTCACCATTACCTTAAACTTAAACTTTTTCAACCCCCATCTGAACCCTCTCACCCTGATATTACATGGACTCATCTGTCACTGCTCAGCCTTATTTAGTGCTCTGCTTTGTTTTGGTCACTCCCCCTCCATGACCATGACTGTAAGCCCCTTATTCCCACTTGTTGCCCTCCCCCGCCTCTCTGTTTGTGGGTGATCCTACGCCTGCTTTATACTGCCAGTTATGACCCGTCCAATTCTCTGAATACAAAATGTTATCAGATTAATTTCAGGTTTCTTGTAATAGGGCAGCCTAACATCATTTTAAACTGTTCTGGGTTTAATTGGCTTAAAACAGTGAATACACTTTGATTAAAGTACTTATTTCTTAATCATTAACAAGCTAATAACAAGCTTGTTCTGTAGTTTATATCCGTTTTGATTTTGTTCCTCTCCCTCTGGCCTGATGAACACGGTCTTTGGGATTCTGCTCTAGTCCTGTTTAATCTGTGTCAGCAGAGCCAAACAGTCCAGGTGTGTGACTGTGACCCACTAACATTTGACTCGTCACCCACAAACGTGAGCGTGAGTGGACAGTAATCCCCATCGTTAAGCCTTTTAAAGAACATTAGCGTCTCAACCAGCAGGTGGTGTGTATGCGTGAGTGTGTATATATCTGTGTGTGTGTGTGTGTGTGTGTGTGTGTGTGTGTGTGTGTGTGTGTGTGTGTGTGTGGTGAGCGTTGGTATAATATGTTTGTTCAGGGAGTGTATTTTCTCATTAGCAAATTTATTTAGTGTTGGTAAAGAACAGAAAAAGTCCTTAAATTCAATTATTGTTGTAGAGGGAAAGATAAGATGTTTACTTGTTATTTATGTACTTTGGTATCCTCTAATCATCGACCATGTAATACAATACAGATAAATATGTCTAAGATAAACACCAAAAGTAATTTGAGCCCTTTTTTCTGCAATCTCCATTATTCTTGTTTTGCTGTTGGGAGGATGTAGCTTGCGTGTATCAATATACAAAGACTAAATTTCACTTAGACAACTTCCTGGACAGTAATACATTTCTTTCTATAGTTCTGAAGGCACATGGAGAACAGCAGCTGGTAATATCAGGGCGTAGCTCATAAAATAGCCAGTACCAGCACGTTGTAAGGTACTCCATGCTAGTACTGAGTGTTGGACCCCTTTGCACCTTCATAGTTGCCTTAATTCCTTGAAGAATGTTTCCAGCAGCTTGTCCACAAAGATTTTGCTTCATATTTTTTATACAGCGTAAATGGCTGTTATTATCTGAAACTAGAAGACCTGAGGCATCCAGTGGTGCCAATAATGTCATGCTTCTCAGCTTCTAAGTAATGGGGCAGAATAACACTCCAAAGTTAGGCTAAAATTTGGTTATGGAAAATCAGCATGACCATTTCACAGGAGTCCGTTGACCACTGACCTCTAGATATGAATGAAGCAGGGCTCTGTGGTTACCCATGAATCTCCCCTTCACAGACGAGCCCACTTTATGATGGGCCTATGCAGGCTTTTGCTTTCATTTGATTACTAATCAAGACAATCTGGTAAGAATTGCTTCACTTTGTCAATGTGGACTTCATAAATTTTTGTAATGCAAAATAATAGAATTGAAAACGTAATTAAAAAGTTCCATTAATCATGGTTAACTGTAGAAATTTGTGATTATTGCGTTGTTGTTTTTTTTAAATTGTTGTTTGACAGCCCTATATATATGTTTTTTTTACATTGTTAGGACAGTAAGCAGAAAAACAAAAACAGATAAAGAGCAGAACACAGAAAAAGCAGATAAATATGAGCTCATGGGATGTTTGAAGAGTCAAGGCAAATTTTCCTAATTTAAGGTTATTCCACATGATACATAATAATGTAAATATGAGACATTTGTCTCATTGGCTAAATGAAGACACAGTTTTTCCACCATCTTTGTGAAGTCATATGGAGTAGGTCATCTGTTCTAGAAGATGTAGGTATTTAACAGTGTTGACCAAAAGGCCAGCTGTGGGATCATTTTTCCAAAGCTATTATTTTGTAATGGCTTTTTTAATGGCTGCCAACAAGATCTTTTAAAGGTCTGTATCTTTACTTAATCTGTCAGGGATATGCCCAAGATAAAGGTTAGTGATTGTTTATTTGTGTCATCAAATTCTGACCCAACCATCTAATTGTTGCAGCAGAAATTGAGACTCATCAGACCAGGCAATAAAAGTCACCTAAGTAGTATTTCTTCATCATTCGGATGTTTGGTTTGAACTTTAGTAGATCGTCTTGACTGTGTCTACATGCGTACATGCTTTGTGTGGCTGCCACTTGATTGGCTGATGAGATATTTTTGTTAGTGGCCGGTACGCACACATTTTTTGACATATACCTCACTGTCCATTTATAGGATCGTTGTGACATCATGATACTTACTGTTTGGAAAAGACACTTGTGTGGTTTCACTGCCTGTTTTGTAGTAAATACAGTAGTATCTGAAACTGGCTCGTCCTCTTCCTTTCAAATGGCCAGAGGGCTCTTAATGATAGTATAATACTGTGTAAACAGTGAGCAGACCTTTGTAAGGAGAAGGGAAAGGAAAGGGAAAAAATGGCCAAATAGGGACTGTGAAAAGTGACTGAAACTCAAATCTATCATCTTCTAGAAGGGGGTTTTCTGTAACAGAAAACCCCATTTCTGGAAACAAAGTGCAGCCGTTGCTGACCTGGGTGGGGGGTTGGTTCTGATATGTGTGGGAGTTGCTAGGGGCAAGGTGTGGCTGGTTGAGTAAGTGAGGCTGAGTCAAAAAGTGGAAACTGATGGAGGTTTCTGTGTGAACTTGATTCCCTGAGGAGCGTGTGAGTGCCTGTGAGCGCTCTGCAGATGGCTAGACAGTTGCAGCTTTGTGTCCTTAGGCAGCGAGTGGCCATTATTAACATGGTAACTGCTTTATCAAGACGCAAACATCAAAGATGTGATCATTTATCTTGTCTCACTTTTATGTGCCTGACTTCTGTTGAGGAGCCATTTTGGTGCGCACACCCTTGCTCGAGGTTACAATGAAAGGAAAGAGTATTTGAGGCTTTGTTGCACATAGCATCTGTAGATATCAGTCAGTCATGTGTCCCTAATCAATATCTGTTAACTACACATCACCCAGTTAGGAGGAGAGGGTTGATAGAGAATACCATATTCTCTAGAGGCTTGGAGCAAATGAAAGGGAAAAATGTATTTGTTTTTCAGGTCAGATCATATTTCTGAAGACAAAAATTGACAGAACCTCACACAGTCCTTGAGGCTGCATGATCAATAATGTTTATCAGCTACAGGTAGGCTTTTCATTTATAATAGATGAATTTGTGCAACATTTGCCATATCACAAACAGATGCATTCCTAAAAGAGGGAGTTTAATTGAGTAGCACCTTGTGTGTGTGTGTGTGTGTGTGTGTGTGTTTGCATCTGTCTCTGTGAGTCTCTGTTCCTGGTCGTGGTAGAATAGTGTAATCTGTGCGTCAGCCTCAGAGGTCTCCTGCTGTCACACAAGATTTAAAACCACCTGCTTCAGTGAACAGAGGCTGCAGAGAAGCATTTGTGATGTCATAAACTTGGCGAAGGTGTCGTGATGTCCCTGAGCTCCTTTCTCTCAGGGATCATCTGCTCTTCCTGTAGTGACATCATAACCTTTAATGCCCTGAAAAAACTTTAAGATACTATATCACCCCCTTTACACCTTACATTAAAATACATCTCACATCTAGATTGTGCTTAAATATAATTTAAACTGATTACATTTACACCTGTTAATGATATGTGTCTCCACTGTCCACATTGAGATCTGATTGAGACATCCTCAGTGCCACTCCTGTTGTCCTCGTCACAACTGGCACTGTTGGTGGAGTCCATGCGAACGTTAACATCTTCAGAATCTATGACATCGCTTTTACTACGTTAAAACGTGAGTCGATCACCAAGCATTGCATCCAGTTTATTCAAAAAGGATAAGTTACCCCGCCTCTGCCACTTTTCTTGTTATATCTTTGGCTTTTCTGTGTGCCACTTTCCTGTGTTTAGTTTTTCGTTGACATTATAGCCAGGACTGGAAGTACCTGTCTTCCACCATGTGCTCAGCCATTACTTCATGAATGGCTCATTTGCGATATAAAGTACCAGGTTTTGCTTGAATTTGCTCTCGTTTTGACTCCATCTACAAGCGTCTTGAATATCCAAAAGCTTTCTTGCTGCTTGCATGTTACTAGCTTAGCTCGCGAACTGGCTAATTGCAGCTACCTTGCTGGTTTGAAACAGTCACGTAAGATTACATAATTCCACCCACAAAGTTGTTACATGTGGACTGAAAACACATTTGCATTTACACTTGTGTACAGTGTGTTTAAAATGCATCCTTGACCAGCTCTGGAGGTGATTTTGCTGATCGCATCACAATCCATCCTCAGTGTGTTTTTTGGGCATTCACCCCATAGACTGCATAAGTAAAGCTTCAGTGACAAAATCCATTGGTCTGTGGACTGCCGTTACGTAGCCTTTGGTTCGGCAATTAAGTTGTTGATTTTTTTGGAGTCAGAAGTTATGTTTGGACTAGAGGCTAGAGATGTGGAGCAGCGAGGGGTGGCTTGTTTTTGGTACTTCCAGAGTATCTCTGTTCTCCAGTAACTCATTATCTATTATATACATGTAGTCCTCTACTTAAAATTATTCATCAGCTACCTTTAAACAATTTATTATCAGATTGTGCTTGATCCGTTCCTCATTTGCTCCTTAGTAACTGCCCACAATTTACTATTTCCATCTCCTTGTTTTTGATGACGTTTATCTTTTGTTCCTATACATGCTCTTCTGACACATTTGGACAAAAGCATCTCCCACATGAATTTGATGTAATTTAATTATCATTTCACTTAAGATGGTACATAAAGGTGGTTTTAAAATGTTTACTGGTTGGTAGGAAAGCAGTCTAAAATCCTTTGGTATGGTTTGTAAAATGATTAAAAGTAATGTGAAGTGTTAGAGTAGTAGTCTTTGAAAAAACACAGGTATGGTCCTTTTACGTCCCCTGAGTAGCTAAATCCTTTGATTGATGTTGTTTTGACACAACAGACATGGCACCAGCTGGTCTCAGGGAAAAAAGGTTTAAAAGAGGCAGGAGACTGGAAATGCCAGACCAGGAAGACACAGTTGAATGACTCCTGTCCTCAAACAGTGTGTAAGAGAGAGCAATGAACGCCAGTGTCCCTAAAGCAAAGTCACGTCCCTTTGCCAAACAAAGAGTTAACATTGAGACTTCTTGGTTTGTTTAAACTGGAGTCAGAGGAGGGCTCAAAGTAAAAGGGCTGTGCCTGTAAAGACACAGTCAGGATATCATGCAGGATAAAGAGGAGAGCAACATCGACAGCGATGATGGATATTTGGTGTTACTCTGAGATGGACTGAGCTCCAGTGAGTATGAAGCCGGACTAGGTGGACGTGCTTTTACCTGGCTCTGTGCCCGATGTCAAAGGGCAGGTTTTGTGCCACACAGAGAAAGTTTTTGAGGCATAGTGGTATTAATCCATGTCCTTTGTCAGTATAATTCTTGTTGTCTTTGAGACTGTGTGTTTTTTGTTTGATCATGACTTTGCGAAAATTGTCAGAAAAAGGAGAAACGCTACTTGTTTTCTTTATACTGTATGTAAACTGTACACTTATATCTTGAAGTCTTGTAGCCAAGAGCATAAGTCCACTGATTTCATATCTAACTATAGGTAAGGCTGTGACGGTATGGATTTTTTACCACTGTGGTGATAAAGCAATGTATTACTGCGTTTTGGCGCTTAAAGTTTTGGCGTGGGGGTAAATAACAGATGAGGACATCAGTCTATGTACTTGAAATAACGGGACAATTAGCCACTTTTTTTGGCATGTAGCTTGCAGTAACCTTAGATATAATATCTAGAAAAAAAGAACAATTTGCAAGAAGGGTAAGCTGTAACTTATCTGGCGACTCAGCTTTTGGGAGATCAACTTCACCAGTTCTGGACATATTCCAGACCCTTAACATTTTTGACACCTTGCGAGCGTATCTGTTAGCCTGTTACATGTGATCATACTGTCCCAGTTGTAGTGCTGCTGGTGACTGATGTTAGATAAAAGCGAGTCCAAGTCACAAAACTATCACTTAGTTTTCATGTCCTTGTCTGAGAGTAACTACCGATTATTAATGTTGATGCATAACAAATGTGGATAACAATTTCTTTTATATCTATAAAGCTCATAAGCTTTTACAAATAAAGCACTAAAGTACCTTTTTTTTTTTTACCCCAAAAGACACTGATCTGAATAGAAAAATGACATAGTGTTTCTGTATGACTTCATGATTTGCCTCGGGACAACGACGCAAACAACGTCAGGCTAAGATGAAAAGTCAATATTACTCTCTACCGTGACTTTGACTTGACAAACTGTTGTATGTTTGTGACCACGTTTACAGGTCCGGTCACTGTGAGACACTCCCCTCCGATAATCTGCTGGCTTCTCCCCAAATGCACCTCATTTGTCATTTTCCCAATTATTTTTTCAACTGTGTTTTCATGCCTCCAGCCAGTTTTAACTGAGGCACAATCATGATTTCAGCAAATCCTTAAAAAGTCTTAAAAGGTAATGAACCAATTTTTCTAAAAATAAGGCCTTAATTGGTAATAAAATGTCTTAAATAAGTATTTCAGAAGTCTTAAAAGTGCATGGAAAGTAGCATTTCATCTTTTTTTCGGACATTTAATCATAAAATCTTAAAATAATTGCTAACAAAAAATGAAAAATGCTGCTTGAATTGTCATCGCCAAAAAGTCTTGTTTTGTGCTAGAATAAATATTTGGGCAGAAATCTTTCTTCATTCTGGTTATTGCAAAATTGCTCTTAATTTTCATTAGGAGTGGCTTTGAAAAAGTCTTAAAAAGTCTTAAATCTGCCTTGAGTAGTAGGAACCCTGGGAACAGCATCAAAGTTGAGTTTTCTGGATGCAGAGGAGCCACAGCTCTCCAGCCCTGGGCATCTTTGTGGGCTGGTAGTGCTTTTATTCAGAAAAAGTAAAAATAATAAAGACCCTAAGAGGTCAGTGCTTTGTGTTTTTTTTTTTATGAACTGTATGTGGTCTTTTAGCTTTAATGACATAGACGCCCACAGAGCTCTATTTGACTGGAAGTAGATCTAAAATATGCACCTATCTTTAAACATCCGCTTGGCAGATGTGGCTGGTAACCGAGCAATTGTTTTTCAGGTTCTGATATTTAGTCGCTCTGATGGAAGACATCTTAACACGAATGTTTGCAAACGCCCAAAGGACTGATACTGAAAATTACTTTACCTTGAAGCATCTGACCACAATGTACCCGATTAATGTTATTTCCCTCAGGCGTCTCACTATGACGTCGTCGTTCAAATGAGCTGATCACAGACGGCCGTTAAGTTCAATGAGACATGAAGCTGATGAAACAACACTGACCTCATTGATCTCTTCTTCTGCTGAAATATAAAAAGAAAGGTTGATGTTTGTGTGTTTTGCCTATAAATGCTGGGGGTGGCTGCGTGATGAGTAACCTCCATAGATGCCACAGATGTAAACAGAGACACATAGCAGAGCAGCAGCATTATATCCTGTAGCAAATAACGGTGCCTGTGCCAGTTTTCCTGTATTGATCTGTTTTGCCTCTTTGCTGAACAGCTCTCGTTTTCATGTTGAACTGTGGCCAGTTTTCATTCAAGGAGGACTACTAAAAAGTTTCTCGAATACGAACCTGCATATTGTAGGGAGGCTGTTTATGTTTAACGCATATTCATGAGGTTTAGCAGCTGGCAGACACATCTGCTTCTCAGTGCAGCCTACTTCTTTTCCACATTCATTTGTCGGAGTAAATGTCTGTATTTGTGCTTTGTCTTACCACAAAGGTCCTGTATTCACATTACTCTTACAATTTCCAACATGTGATGATGTTTTTTATTTTATATAGGATACAGTCTGTCATTTGGCCAAAAAAGTCATCAAGTAGGGCTTCATATTGGACCAAAATAATCTTCTAAGTAGTATTGAAACTGGTTTTGCTCGCAGGCATTCACCACGAGCTCTCTTTGATTTAATGTATTGGTCCACTACTGCAGCAGCTTCAACCCGTACAGACTGCGGCTGTTCAGCGTGCCAAGATGGCACCAAAACATTTTAAAGTGTAACTGTTCGACACACTTGAGGTGTGTGGTGGCATTTTACACAACTGACTGCTTTCATTTACATGATTGATATTGAATAAAGTACGTAAAAAAGGTATCAGATGACGAACTCTATTTTTATCTGTCAGTTCAAGACTACTGGTATTGGTTCATTTTTTTTTTATTTTTGTAAAGATATGCAGCCCTGCTGGCTAGACTGCTGGTTTTCCCTCATGCCCTGTAAGTGTCTGCTGCCTCCTGTATGATGCCTGCCTGGTATAACCAGAATCTCCATCTCCTCCCGGGGTAATGAACCTTAAATCTGATTATTTTAATCCTTATGAAGAGACTCCATAGGGGGATGGAGAGTCTATGAAGGTGGAGTGAAGGGACCAACAAAGCCTGACAATTTTTCAATACTGTAAGTTATCTACAAAAGAACAGATCTGTTGGCTCAAAAGGAAAGTTTACAGGGATCACAACTTGTAGAAAAAAACTTCAGTACACAGTCTAATTTGCAAAAGTAATTATTTTAATGCAACGTTCGGTAACTAGACCCCCATCGTGCAAACTAGTTACTGAAATGTTGCATTAAAATTATTATTTTCGCAAGTCTGACAGTGTGTGGGAGTTTTTCTGCAAGTTTCGATCTGTTCGTCCCTCTCCTACGCACCTGTTTGGAAATATATGTGCAAGTCTTTTGCCAATAGTCAGTCCCACAATATTGTCACATCAAAGAGGGAATTTGGTAAAAACAAAAAAAAAGTAATGTTTTATTCTGTCTCACAGTTCTAGCATTAATGAAGTGCTTTCGGGGAGATTTAAAAATATCGAGATAGGTATCTTGTAATGAGATATAGCCTAAAAATATCAATATAATTTTCAGCCCATATCGCACAGCCCTGAACGGGAGCTTTTAGTTTTACCTCTGTGCAGCTTAAAGATTGGGATGATTGATGAGTGGATGTCATGATGTTACTGGTTGGTAGTAGCTCATGTAAGCACACGTTATTCTTTGTTTTACATGTAAAAAAAAGATAAGATTATGATATAAGAATACACAGAAGGGTTTTTAGCATATATTTTTGATAGGTGGAGAGTATGACTGGGGTTTAGATCTAAAAGGGTTAAAAAGACAATTTTCATTTCATCTTAATTTAAAGTTTGAATCCTGGTTCTCTGCAGTGTGTACAGCAAAACAGCTCGTCATATTGCCAGTGGTATATTTGTAGGGTATGCTTGGAAAGTGAAGCCAACCAAATGAACCTGACAATTAAACAGACCTGAGAAATTGACTCCAGGCTCCCCCCGTACTGTACATCTTCAGCTCTGACGCCACTTATGTTTGCTTTTCTCTGTTTTGTCCAGATGAGATCATGCAGCTGGACAGCAGTCCCCTCCGTGCTGCTGACATCACCCCTGACCTCAAGAAGCAGTTTGCCTTCCTTTCAGGTGACACCTCTTTATCTTTCTGTCTCTGTGTCTCTGTGTGGGGATTTGTGCCTCTCATCTCATCTGCTGTCTGTCAGTTTATTTCTTAATTAGCACACCACTAATCATCTGTCTCATCTCTGCCACCCGAGGAATCGTTTATATTTTAACTACACCACTGGATATTTGCATAGCTAATGTGAACTGTTTTTCCTGGCAGTTAGGATTTGCTATTCAAATGTCACCTCCCTTCTTTTCCTCTTCGCTGTTTTGTCAAGTTTTAGTCCAAATATTCCCGCCTTTCATGCTACTGTTGCCTAATCTGTATTCCACTCACTGCCTCTGCATGTCCAGTTTATCATAAAATTATTTTGAGTCTTTTCACGACATTTTAAGCATCAGTCACAAAGATTGCCAGATATTTGTGGCACCTATTATATCCTTTCCCACAGCACTGTAAAATGTTTTGGTGTGTGTCAGAGGTGACCTTGTGGCTGCAGCAGCAGTGGGAACCATTTTACAGACAAATATCTAAGCAGACGTTGAAAGCATGACCATGCACTTGCTGTTGCTATAGCGATGAGGGAAGAAAAGGCGGACAGATTGATATTCCAGTCACATGTGCTGATGGAGCAGCTGTTTCGCACAGGGAGTGAGGAGTGTGTGTCCGTGTGTGTCTGTGTGTGCCCGCGTGTGTCCGTCTGCCTGTCTGTCTGTGTGTAAGAGGTGAGATCGGACATGTTTGTGTCAGCGCAAGTCATTGTGTGCATGTGTATTTCACCATTTTTTCTCTCATCATTTTTGTTTAATCAAAATCTTCTTTTCTCTCTTTGTTAGTTTTGTAATCTGATATAGTCTTTTTCTTAGAGGTTCTCGAAACATTTTCTCAATCTGCTTCTGCCTTGAGTGATGGGGTCGGACATGAACACACATCTTTCTGCTAACATTAGAACAGTTTTAAATTATTTAACATGAGAGAATTTTTTGTGTGTGCGTTTTTTTACTCTACGCTCTTTTAACTGGTTTAAGATGGGTGGGGCTCTGATGGAAAAAGGATAGTGTCACAAGCTTCTGTGCACCAAAAGCTTCTGGATGTAAAATAGGGTCATTTCATCTCAAATCAGAAAAAAAAGGGTTTTGTTTACATTTTAGATTTTGTTCAAACTTTATCTTAATGATATTTGAAACCAAAAATTAAGTTCTGGAAAATATTTTGACAGAATTTTGAGAACTGCCTAGTCATTTCTGCACCCTAAAAACCATCTTAGGGGGGAAATCATTTGTAGAGTTGTGCACAAAATGCCCACGATTGCCACAAATTTTTATTGGGAATGAGTGATCATCTCCAGTTTGGCATCTCAAAATGACAAAAGATGGCAGACTTGGCTTTTGATTGATTTGCTTCTGATTCTGATGATGTTATAGCCCCTGAAATCTGGTTTAACATTAATGAAGCACTGTAGTGTTTGTAGGAAATATGGGAGTCTCCATATGTATATACTTGGGGGGACCGAATGGGGCCCCAAAATCATCAAAGGGCCAGTCATGCAAAGTATGACGTGCTTGTGACAGTCTCTTAAATTGAGTGTACACCATTTTGTCTGTGGCCTGACCAAATTTCATGGCTCTGAGTTATATGTCTGAAGATATTTCAGACATTTCTTTATGGTGCAAAACTGCAAAAATAAAACAGGGATTAGAAAAAGTACAATTCTCAAAGTTCTGGACAAAAATCTTCTACATGATTTATTTTTTTGTTTCAAAAAGCATATGCATTAAGTTTAAGAAAGTTATCAAATTCAATCAAAATCCTCTATCTGAATCACTGAATGACCCAATATTTAAATTTTAATCTAAAGATAGTTTATTCACTGTATATCAAACCACACCCACAGAGCCCAGATGAGCAGGTAAGCAGAATTTTTCTCCCAAATGTTACCTTTTAAATTTTTTTGTCTTTTTAAAAAAAAAAAATGTAGTTGTGAATTAAAGAGAGATTGTTAAAATACAAACCCAGGGATGTTAAGGTAAAAGCTAGTGGAAGATGGGCACATAAGAGGGCAAGACAATGAGTTTAAACCAGGATATTTTTAGTATTTATCATTAAATCTGTTGGCTCTTGTGAGGTATCTTGTTCTTCCCCTACTAGTCATTTTAAAATAAACAATATACCTGTATCAAAAGAAAAACACATTCCTGTCAAACCACTGGCTTTTTTGTTAATTTGTTTTAAAATGGTTTATGAGACCTAATAATTTATGATGGATATAATGTTTCTTTTTCTCTGTAAAGCCTCCAGTCCACAGCGAAACAGCTTTAACATCAGTGCCCCCATGTGGTCGCAGTCTCCTCGGTGCTTTCCTTCTTTTAATCTAATTGTCTAACATCAAATGACATTTTCCTTGTCAGACTGACTGACAGAAGTATAAACACAAAAACTCATAGTTTAAATGGTTTTGTCATTGGCACATACAGAACATTACACTGGCCTATATTTTGAGTGCTGTACTGATATGCAATATACCCAAAGAGAATATTTGGTAATTGCTAGATATGGAGAGTATCAAACTTCCTCTTTTTTTCTATTTTCTAGGAGGTCGAGGAGATAATGGCAGCCCCATCATTGTGTTCCCAGAATTCCCAGCGTTCGGGGAGATCACAGATGGAGAGTTTCACAACGTCCTGACCTACCTGACAAGCGTGCCCAGGTAAAATTCAGGATGGCTGATTGTCATAAATACTGATCTGATTGTTGCATATGGTGCATATGGTTACAGCGTTCACGCCCCCTTTCTTACCCCTTGTGTCACTGCTGATTTTCTTTTCTTTTTTTTTTCCAAGAATATTTTTTTCGATTCTACATTAACATAGAACCAGACAGCACAGACCTTGCCTTATTACAAATAATAATAATGTACATGGGTTACACATTTGGATGATACCATATGCATTATTGTTTGTCTTAAATCCACGTCAAAGGAAGAGATAAAAACAAACTATAACTTAGTTTTGGAAGGTGCGGGTGCCTGATTTTCTTCTTCTTATCATGGATATACTGACAACTACAATCATGATTTTAATATTTTAGACATTATTTGATACAAGTACAAGTGGTTTTACAAGTTTGAACTCCAAAGACATGCAAGTCAAGTGCACTGAAAAAAGATCGATGGGGAATGAATGTAATGAAGTAAGAGAGGCAAGAGATGAAAGTTGAGTTCATCAATATGCCAGTAGGTGGCAGTGGATACTTAAACAATTTAGCTGCTTAATGATGTGGGCTGCAGAGGATTTGTGCAGTGGATGAGACAGTCAGTGTAATCTGTTGGGTAAAGTGATTCCTTTATTAATTCGATGGCCAATTAATAATCCAGGGTCTTTATCAGTCCTCTGCAGACTGTCTATGTACACATGGATAGACCAGACCAGACAAGGGGGGAGGGGAAATTGATGATACCATCCCTTTCTCCAGCAGTTCCTCTAGAAAACCCTCTCTTGTCCCGTTTTCTGTCATTTTAGATTTTAAATATTTTTGTTACTGTTTAGTCTTTCACCTTCTTGTTTTAGCCCTCCCCCCGGCTGTCCCACTCTTCCGTCATCATGCCCCATGACTCTTATGCAAAGTGCGTAAAAATAGAAACTGCAGCGATTCTGACTGTTTGAAACTGAATAATGTATACGGACAGCTGAGCAGAGCCGTGTCCTGGAGTGTCTTTGCTTGTGTCTCTGATGAACCCACATGAACACCTGTTCACACAGGCATGTGTCTGGATGAAGGCATACATGTGCTGATGTTTTTAGGCCTTTCACATGTCAATACTTCTTAGTTTAAAAGCAATATACTAAAGCTTTGATCAGTTTTAAACATTTTGTCCAGCTTATTTTAGCATGATCAAGACGTGTGGTTTTTTTTTCACTCAGGATTAAATTTTCAAAATGCTCTTACATAAACTGTAATGCAGTTCAAACTCTGGGCAATGAAAATGTTTTTTTTCCATATCCAAGCTGAAAACTTGCTAAGAGGCAGATACAATTTACATCCATTATGAGTATCAAAAAACTCTTTTCCCACTTGAAAAAAACTCCACTAACACCCACTATTATCTGGCCTTTGTATTTAATGGGAAAAGTGTAATCGACATTAAATCAAGAAAAAAAAGGCTTTGCCATAGTTATGGGTATTTATCGGTTCCAGCTCCAATCGGCTTCAGTCAGAAGTGGCAACACAACACCTGGGTGGACGCAGTCATTTTAGCCCAGCACCGTCGATCATCTTTTCAAAGTACTCTCCACCATATTTAAGAGAATGTAAACAAGTCAAATAAGTAGAGATATAAAACAGAAGCTACTGTGGTATTTTCACTGGCCTCCATGGTGCTTTCTACTGTTTATCTACTAGCCTGTTTTCTGGCCCAGCCATGATGTTGAACATGAAAATAAACAGAAAGGCATACTCGTTTACTACAGAGCGGTGCACATCACTCTGGTCTATTGGTAATAGAAAGCAGTCTTTCATCTACTTTGAACAGGTTCACTGTGTTTAAGAAAAAAAACAACTGTTTATGCTAATTTTGAGGAAGAATGGTATAAATTCACCTCCTTTATGGTCTGACTGTTGGAGTCTCCAGTCATCTGAAGGAGGGTCATCCACAGGGGTGAGCCTCAAGCTGTTCTGAATACAGAGGCAGATGGCTGGAGCTACCTGAGGGACCGACACCCCCAACAGGATACACACAGTCCAAAGTGCAGGGCCGCTGTCCTACAACTGTGTATCGTGCCCTTGAACAGCTGCTGCTAGTTTAAAACAAATACCTTTGGATCAATATTAATGGCAGACATTTTTTTTTTCTTTAAGTTTTTATTTGCTTCAATGTAATCACACAGACAGTATCATTATCTATATTTATACAACCTCAAGAGGTCTGTGAAAAAACAATACATTTTTACAATAGATAGAATAGACACTTTATGTTTCCCTTTTTTTTTAAACGCATCCCAGAGAGGTAGACAAGAACCAAGATGAAGTAAAATAAAATTAAAAAAATGCTTGCAACAGTCCAACAAAGTCAATAAACAAAATGTTAAAGAATGTTCCCTCAAGTTACCTCCCAACAAAATCGGGTCCCAGCGGTCTGACGTGTCGTACCCACTTCTCCCAGAGCCGAACAAAGAGGCAGGCAAATTTTGAGTGATAATTTCATCATACCATGTTTGTATAGTTATCATAGTACATCTTCACTGTATTTTTTTAACCCATATTTAACTAGGTCATTCCTGTTGAGATCAGCAATCTCATTTTGAATGACTCGGCCAAGACAGCAGCATGAAAAAACAATACAAAAGATAACAACAATAAAAACATTAAAAATATACATTAACATTTCAAAATATTAAAATACCTACACACAATGACAAGTACTAAAGGATTCATTCACCCTTGAACTTGTAAGAGCTTTAAAGTCAGGCAGAGAGACAAATTCTTAGTTGTAAACCTTTTTGAAAACTATTCCAGGTGAGAGGAGTAAAGCACATAAAAGCTGTCTTTGCCAGCTTAGTCCATTTATTTTTTATTAAAGATAAAATGTGTCATTGAATTCATTTTGGTCTTTTCTTGATCCTAAGTCACTTACTCTAGGCTTTGCATTTATAAACACACTCAGGAAATAAATTTGGTGTCAGACTGTGCTTCCATCTCTTTCCTCTTTTCATCTCTCCTTGCACATTTATGCACGCATAGATGTAGTATTGCTGATTAGTTTTATGGTAAAAACATACAGTTAACATGTAGATATCCCAGAACTGAAACACATTCTGCACCCATGGCTTAGTTAATCTGTTTTTAATTTAATATTCCAGTGCTCTTATGTTCAAGCAGTCACTTTATTTGCTCTCTTTAGTACGACAGAAGAAGGGGAGGGTGTTGCAGTGTGTGTGTGTGTGTGTTGCTACGTCTGCATATGCTTTCCTGCAGCAAATTTCCCTCATCACTGCATCGCCAGCAGGCAGAGCTTTTTCACAACTCGCAGCTTAACACTTTGCCCTGAGGAATCCAATTATTATTAGGACAGTCATGCATGTGCAGCAGCAACATCACTAGACGGTTTCTATGAATATTTGAATTGAACAGTTTGAGACGGCGTCTGTTTACAATACAGTAAAATAATGATACAAAACATTATATCATTTAAAATATCCACCTGTCCATGTAAATTCTAAATAACCCCTCTCAAAATTGTTACTTGTTTGTTTATTTTAGAGGGTATAGTGCACATCATAAGCATTGACATTTTGGAAACATCAGTATAAATGTGTCATGGCCTAATTAACACTCATAGTCCCATTGTATTGGTAATATGGGTGCATACAGACAATAAAACAGAGAGAAGGAAGTTATTGTGTTATTTGACATATATTGAACATCAAATGGGACACAAGCAATAGCAATTTGTCTGACACACACACCAACAGTGTGGGACGTTGACTTCAGGCGGTTTCAGCAGACAGACATTTCATCCTGTTCTTCAGATTTTCTTTCTTCAGCCTCAGGTGCTCCATGTTCCCCATAAACCACCCTCTCATCTCAGCTGCCGTAAATGTCTTAGAGGCAGTAAAAGCTCTTGTCCCGCTCGCCTGCTCCCTTCCTCCTCCACCTCCTCCTCCTCCTCCTCCTCCTCCTCCTCCTCTGCGGCTGAGATGTAAAGCAGTTTGTGCTTTGAAAGCCGGAGTGGATGTGGATGATTGAGTGCAGAGCCAAGAAGTGGGGATGATGGAGAAAGAGAACAGGAGCAGATGAAAGGGTAGGAAAAAAGGATGAGAGAGTTTATGTGAATGTAAATGTTACAGTGAGATAAACTAGAGAGGCAGACATGGATAAACATTCTGCACTTTCCCAATAAATGAAACCCTCATGCTTACAGAGGCATACTCATTGAGACTGCCCCCTGCCCCCACATCTGCCAGGAGGTGCTGACTGGCTACCAGAGCTGCTCATCACTCTGCAGCTATCCTTAGATAGGCTCGTGTCCCAGTGGCTCCCATCGTCTCATTGGATGGTTGATAGATGCAGTGCAGGGGGGCTGGATGCTGTGGTGGTCTGGAAGCATTTGGCTCCCTCCCCTTCAAACAGCACAGCACGCTGGGATCTACCTCTGAGACACATTCTCTTCTCCTGCGTTTTAATTTTGGCTTTATTGTCCCGAGGATTGTTCTTTTATCAGCTGCCACCTTGACTGTGCAGTTAATAGATGCAGAATTGTGAAGGCAAATACCCGAGGATTACTAGGATACTTCTGCATGGCAGTGCTAAGGTGTTCATGTGCACCTTTGCTGTAGGTGCATCATGTTGTCAAGTACGCACAAGGGAATCTGCCGGTGAGCTGCGGCTGTCATTGATTGTTTGCGGTGGGTGAACCACATAGCCCTCCTCTCCTGGGACCAGAGAGGACAGCAGGGAAGGAGGGGGATGCAGGGAGAGAACTGGGGGCTGATGGCCAAGAAATCTGAAGGTACTTCACAGCATCTCCTTTTATGGACTGCACCAGCTGCCTAAGAAGATAAAGAGCAGCATAACAAAACAAGGAGCTGTGAATAAGCACTTAGGTTCTTCCACTGTCTCACTTTGCACACGGCGACGGATAACTATATGTATGTTTTATATCTTTGTTCCTCTTTGATCGCTTGCTCCCCTGTTTCATGTTAGGAGTCATTACACTGTAACACAAACTTTCTCTGTGGCCCCCCACACTCTGCTGCACAGTGATTTTATATATTTGTCAGAAAAAGCTGTTCATTCATTGTGCTGTTCAATCAATCTCTGTTCACCATCCACAAAATATACAACTGTTTAGTTTGAGTTGAACCTGTTTTATCCTTGTGTGTTCCAGTTTGTCTTCGACTGGCGTGGGTTTCATTCTGGTCATTGATCGCCGGCAAGACCGATGGGCGGCTGTCAAGGGGACCCTGCTCCGTATTGCTGTAAGTTACCCCTTATGTATGCACATGTGACTGCACAGTTTCTGCCTGTGTTGTTAAAGGTATGCTGTGCAGGATTGTTTGTTATTGTTTGTAAACACACTCACTAAAAGTAAACGTCAACTCCAGATTCACTCTTCCTTTTCGTGTAGCTCATCGATAATAGAAATAATGGACAGTTTCCGCGGGTCCTTAAAAAGTCTTAAAGGAATTGAATTCATTAATATAAAAACAAGGCATTAAGTGGTTTTAAAATGTCTTAAATCAATACAAAAGTCTAAAAAATGCTCAGATATGGCAGGTATTATTTTAGTAGTCGATTGTTTTACATTGCATTGTAAAATCTCAAAATAAATGGTACATCTCTCTTTGTTTAAAAAAAAATAAATAAAAATTACAGAGAACTCGCCAGCAAAAGCCAGGTATTTCCTGGTTTTAACCAAATCTATATTTTTCACTAGACTGGAATGTTTTATGTGACAGTAAATAATTTGGCAAAATATTCCTTAACCTAAAATATAAAAAAGTTAGTTTTTTCCCTTTCAATTTGGTTACTGTAAATTGGTCTAACATTTCATCTGTGGTGACATTAACAAAGTCTTAAAAAGTCTTAAAAACATCTGACTTGCCTTAAGCTGTAGGAACTCTGCTCTCGTCCAGTCAAATTACTCGGTCAGACCTGTAGACACAAAGAACTTTAAACCCAGACAAGAAGTGACTGATTCGTTCTGTTAAAAGCCCAAATCAGCCTTCCAGTCTGTGTAAAAATAAAAATAACCTCAGACTGCATAATGATGGACGCAGCCACCGTGACGTCACCCATTGGTTTGTGCACTGCTGTTTTTGAGGCCTCAAGTTCAGCATTATGGTCGTCACACCTTGGATTTTTTTGCAGCCAGGGGTGATCTCATTTTGACAAGGGGCTGGAGTTATAGAGCAGCGAGGGATGGGACTTACTGAGAAACCGTGGACACTATTCGGCAGATAGCCTGTCACTGAAAGTGACCTTTAATTATGCTTATTTTTAATCCTTAATAATATGTAACTGGGAGAATTATATAAAGATTTACCCCCATGCAGTTTTCATGAATGTTGAAATTTGCTATAGAGACCAAAACCGTACCGAAGACATGTTTTTGTCTGCTTTAAAATTAGGCATTTTAACATGGGTGCAAGTGGCCATTAGATAAACTGCAGTTTTTGGCACTTCTGTGCTGGCTTCATCTTTCAGCCCCAAAGGTTGCAGCTTGGTTTCACATTGCTATATTTTTGTTTTTTCAACGTTTTGTCTCCTGAATGCCTGCTGCGTACAGTCTGGTACCTGCTTGCTGCCTTTTAATACAGTCCTGCCCTAACCTGTTTATAAAGGGGGTACACACCCATAAATGCCTCAAACACAGAAGATAAGAACATAAGAAAATCCAGGTAGAGCCTAAGAAGAATACACCACCACATATATTTATTGGGTCATAAGTGATGATATAGGTGGACTACTCCTGTACGAGTCTATACATTTTTAAGAAAATCCTGCATAGTATATGTATCTTTAAAGTCTTTGTGTCTTTGTGAGGTGAAACTAAGGGATCCAGGTTTTAGAGGCACTGGCCTTGCACCCAAAGGGAGGTGAGGTGGGGGGGGGGCTTGTCAGGCCAGAGCGAGGTGTTACAGCATCCCATCTCTCTTTCACACCCCTTACTACTATTATCACCACCACCCTGGGGGGTAAGGTTGATATGAGCCAACCTCATCCTTGAACTGTGTCCCATCACATCACAGCCTGCCATGTGTTTCCATAGCTACAGGACAAATAAACAGTCACGTGCCAAAAAAAAAGACAGAAGGGGATGGTGTTTCTTTTGTTCATTTGTTCACTTACTCTCTGCATCAGAGATTATTTACTAGTGCGAAACAACACATCACAAAAGGTCAAATAAATTAAGATCCGGAGTCTGCTTAATTAATCGATAACTAATATTCGGCCTGCTTTAAGGACGCTAATGCTGTGATTCAGGCGGTGCAGCCTGCAAGCCTACTTGAATTAGTTTTTTTTTTGCACAATAATCTGTTGCCGATTCTCCAGCAGGAAGAGAAACTGTTGCATAAACTGTCTTTAGCTCATAATTTAATTTCCTATCACCTCTTTCATTGCTACTGAATACTTCATCACACCTTTTTTTTTTGGACAGAGAATTGGTACTAATCATGTCATTTATTTGGCTGAGAAAAATGCAGTTGTTCAGAATCAGAAGTAACCAGGCTTCTGCTCTTATTTGCTCATTCCAGTCTTCTCCTCTGGGAGCTGAAATGCCGATCTGTTCGTCCGTGTTTCATGTTTTGTGGTAGGGAGGTGATGAAGAACTGGCAGCTGTGTGTGGGGGAGAATCACCCCCATCACACAAGCTCTCAGCATAAAGCTTTTTTTTTGGCTGAAACAATGGACACTATGATTCATGCTCCATTAGTAGATTTTAACAGCTTTATCAGCTTCATTCATATAAACATTTAACTTCTATTACCTGTCAGTGTAGTATAGATTTATTTACTGTTAATTTACGGGAAACACCGGAACATTTGGACAAATCCTTGCAGGTCATTAACACAAAATGCAGCAAAGTAATAACTCAACACAGAGAGGAATATACAAAAAGATGAAATTTATGAGAGAGACAGAGAATGAGAGATGGATATCACCTCTTGTGGCGCCGAGAGACATGGGAGACTACATCGCTCATTTCAAATTAAATCAAGCTTTATTAATCCCACAAGGGGGACTTTTACGGACTGACAGGCTGGTAATAGGGGGCATTCAGTGAGCCCTGCAATAATGTCCTGTTTGGAGTGATTCAGCCCGGCTGCTAAATGGATGATGATGAAACCTGGCACTTGTCAAGCTGCTGCTACTTTATATATTTGTAGCAGAGACTAGTTCATAAGGTAAATCACACCGTATTCAGAGCATACTGTGTATTCACTCAGCGAGGTTATTTAGTCAGTGTGTATGTTATGAGGGTGTGTATGTGTTTGTGTATGTGAGAGGACGAGTGAGGATTGAAGGTTTACGGCGTCAAAGGATTCCCTTTGTCTATTTGTGTATGTTTGTATATGAGCACACTTGTGTACACATGGGCTTGTGTGAATGTGGGTCAGTGTGTTTCAAGGAAAAGCTGCCCGTCGCCGTGCATGGCTGAGTTTGATCTGATGACAGACAGACAAAGTGTATTTGTAGACTGCTCCTAATTAAGTCTGCAGAGTTACTGTCAATCCCTAAAGCATACTCTCCTCCCTTGTCATGTATCTGGCTCTTCTTTTAGTCTTTGTGTGCGTGTGACAAAGAACAAAGAACAAGTAGACCATGACCATGACTGCCAGCGACCACAGATCAAAGCAGCACGGTTGAATGGTTGGAAGATACAATGCACATTAAAATGGGAGAGGCTGGAGACAATCTGTATTGTAGCACAGCCTGACACACACAAACACTTGATAATCTAAGGTTTCAACAGGACAAAAAAAAGTCATGTCTGATTTTACAGTAAATGTTCTGTCTTCAATTTTGGCTATTGTAAAATTGGTCTTAAATTTCATTCTGAGTGGCAAAAAAAGTCTTAAAAAGTCGTTAATCTAACTTGCCTTAACCTGTGAGAACGCTGGTGTGAAGTCGATTGGATGAGCAGTTGTAGCACAGACAGACAGAAAGAGTCCCTCTAGCTGCAGTGCTCATGCTCATCGTTAAAAAGGAATAGTGTGCTTTATATATTTTTAAAGTTTAGGATGACAGCAGAGTTAAATGGCACAGGGGAAAAAGAGATATTTCTTTGGCCTCACAGAATTACCTGTCAGTAGGATCACTTTTAATTTTGATCTTTGTGTGGGATTTGATGACAGTAAGGAAATAATAGACTCACCAGACTGATCCTACAGGTAGACATTTTCTGAGTGTGCTGCACACGATGCTCAAAACCATAAACCACAAATATACTAAATATAATAGCTCTTTGTGGTATGTTAGCAGCGGTGACTACCATATTAAAAGAACTGCAGTATGTCCAACCATAATTTTAATTTCTCCAGATGGTGAGTGACTATTTTCACAGTCCTCCTCCTGGTTTTGGCAGGTCAACAAGGACAAACATTGAATTGATTTATTAATTCCATTACCAGTGCTTGTCCCCAGTGGATTTTATTAACGATGTATTCAATGTCATTTTTGCTTAGAGCAGCATTCCCCAACTCACTCGGGAAGGGCAGCCAATCAGGCGAAGCAGCCGTTTAGGTCATTAGCTAATTAAAGTAGCATTAACAGTTGCATTGCTTCAGGAGAGGAGATCAGTGTCCACCCTCAACCATCATCTAACTGCTTTCCCAGCAGTACTTAGTCCATCGGTGGGTGTCAATCATGACATTTGAATTGGCATTTTATTGGTTGTGTTGGCTAAGTTGAGTGTGTGGTAGCTACATGGCATGATGAATAGAAGGAGAATGATCAGAGAGCATCTAGCAAAACATTTTTGCTTAGTTAGATAATCTTTGCTTTATGCTGAATTTGCTTGTTGGCGAAGAAGACTTTTCCTTCTGCATCATTTCATATTAACAAATTCATCAAAGCTATGCCAGTTGAAGTCTCAGTGATGCCAGCGGAGTAAAGAAAATCCTGAATACATGTGCCTGCACACATGTAAGACTTGGTGGTGACTCTCTTACTCATTATTCATGCAGACGCAGCTTGGGGACATGAAGATTAATGTCCCTGCCAGAGGACGGTGCCCAACATCCCCCACATCTTTCCTATTGTACACACTCCATGTACATGTTTTAATGTGTTTGAGTGAGAATTTTCACATGGGATACAAAGGCAGGGAATAATATACAGGCAATGCAGGCTGTCAGCAGAAAGAGGAGAACATGTCTTGCTGAAATGTGTGTATATGTGTGTGTATAACCGACACAGGACGGAGGAGGATCCTGTCTGCTCTGTGGCGTAAGTGACAGTCTCCATCCTCTCTCTCATTTCAGGGCTCCTTCCCA
Organism: Plectropomus leopardus; assembly: GCF_008729295.1. Classification (NCBI taxonomy): domain Eukaryota; kingdom Metazoa; phylum Chordata; class Actinopteri; order Perciformes; family Serranidae; genus Plectropomus; species Plectropomus leopardus. Next base: position 23,639,346 of record NC_056472.1, read on the forward strand.
GGGAACCTCCAGCTGGTTCTGGTTTTGAGGCCCACGACCCTCCTGCAGCGTACACTCTCTGACATTCTCTTCAAGTTCAACAAGGATGAGTTCAAGATGAAGGTGCCGGTGCGTACAGTCACTTTTACCTCTGGAGACACTGTGTCAGTGACTTTTTTTCCTTCCCTCTGAGTCCAGTCAAACTTATAGATTGTAATAAAATGTTCATTCGGCTTGGGCGTTATCTTTTTTTAAATTTCTTTATACCTTCCTGACGTAGCACCGGTGTATACAATGATACATGTGCTAGATTTTTCAGTCTAATAAATAAACAAGGTAAACTCACAAAATCTCAAGAAAATAAATATTTTCCCATAGCTTTCTTCCTTATAAAACAGAAAAATTCTAAATTCAAGTTTCTATTTTTCGCCGAACTAATCCTGCCTTGTTAGCTTATCGTAAAACACACAGAAACAAAATAAAACTCACCAAAACTGTCTTAGTTAATTGTGTTAATTGTCTTGTTACAACTCTTCTTTGGTCAACATAAACCCCTAAATTCATAAAGTTAGATGGTAAAATATGCTGTCTCTCTCTGCTGTTGCTGGCCAACTGTTCACTAGTCCTGTGACGTTGTCCCCACTACTATGCTTTTTCTTCCAGTATACTGACCCCTGGTGGCACATGACGTGCACTACTTATACCTCCTCAATACAGCAACAGCGTATGAGTTTCATAGAAAAAGGAACATCTGTATTTTTGACCGCATTGAACATCAAACGGTCTGGATTTCTTAATACCCTGGTGTACCGTGATACCACCCAAGCCTAGTGCTCATATATGTTAATATGTTAATTTAACCTTTTATCAATGGCTAGTTTGATATATCTTCCAGTGTCTCTGTTTCAGGTTATCATGCTGAGCTCAATCACTGAGCTGCACTCCTACATCGACCGCTCCCAGCTGACCCAGGAACTTGGAGGAACGCAGGAGTACTGCCATGACAAGTGGATCTCTCATCGCACTGTACGTGTATTGTTTAGCACTGCCATTTTAAGGCACTATATGACTGAAAGAAATGAATACATACAGTGAAATAATTACAGGTAAAAGGCAAAGACAAATAAATTTTATTTAAGACACTGTGTTCTGCATGTCAACAAGGTATACTGAAAGTTAATAAATGACAAAAACATAATTAACACACGGTCACTACCTTAGGAAAAAAACACAAGTGTAAAAACGTATAATATACTACACATAGTGTATAAGCAGCACCTGAATATAAAATGTGAAATCACTGCAAATGTGAAATTTTCTCGATTCTCATCATGACCATTGCGCGCTGATAATCTTTATCTTTATCTCTTGCATGCATCAGGCTATTGAAGGCTTTGCCCTGATGGTAAAGAAAACGGCACAGACCCTGCAGTCGTTCGGGACTGAGCTGGCTGAAACTGAACTCCCCAACGAGATCCAGGCCACAACCATCCTGCTGAGCACACACACCAACAAGAAAGACAAAATGAAGGTGACTGTTGAAATACATTCGTTATTTCTATGTATACAGTATATTAGTTATGTATTTGGATAACTTAACTCCTTTTTTCTATGGTGTTGTAGGAGGACCTGCTGGTGGCTCTGGGTCAGGGCAGCAGACTGCTCGAGAGCATCAATGAGCCTGTGGTGCGAGATCCCGACCACAACATGAACCAGGACGAACTGGAGAACCTGGCTACAGTGCAAAGGTCAGAACCACTGCAGCTGATAAAGTTTCAGGAGGCTACTAAAATCCAGACTGTGGTTTCTTTTATGGTAGTGATAGTCTTTGGGGTTTCTTTTTGTTTGTTTTGGGGTTTTTTTTGGAAGTTGGAAGTAAAAATGTTTCAGATGATTAATACATCTGTTTTATTTCTTATGCATCAGCCAATATCAGCTAAAAATAGTTATGGTTAGAAGAAAAGAGAAGAAAGCATTCCTTTATTAGTTCTTCAAGTGAAACTCATTTTTTTGAGTCAGACAGACAGTGATTTTAAGACTTTTGTACTCTGGTAAATTCTTATAGGTCTCATCATTGATATGTATATCAATGATATATATTTAAGCTGTTTTAACAAAATCATCAATCGATCTCCTGTATCTCTAACAAATACATGACATAAGTAGAAATGTCATTCTCGGTGCAGAGTAAAAGACATAGTGCTATCATTGTTGTTTATCCCATTTTGAAACATCTCAATTTACTTGATGCAGCCAATCCAGGCAACAAAGATTAAAGCCAGTAGAGCTTTAGTTTGTTTGATGGAAGGTGATTTGCTCACGGCTGTCTCAGCTTGGCTGTCAGTAGAGTTGGAATAACAGTTGGCGCGGCAGTGTGCTTTGAGGTCAGTCAGTGTGATATTTTAAGCAACACTGAGGGCACTGACTTTCATGTCAATGGGCATTAGCTCTACATAACACTCACATACAGAAAAGATATCGTGGTACTTCAGTAAGTATTCCCACTGAATTTTCTACTCTGTGCATTTAACAATCCACCTTTTGCTGTCCTTGTTTCTTGCTCCGCTCCTCTCAGACTGCTCTCTCAGCTGGACGAGACAGAAAGAGCTTTCGATGAGTTCTGGGTGAGACATCACACCAAACTGCAGCAGTGTCTCCAACTGCGCCACTTTGAGCACAACTATAGAGAGGTGAGCTGGAGCCCGTCAGCTCGGGTTAAATCGTTTGCACTCGACTCCAACATGACCTCTTTTAAACCTGAAGACTGACGGTGGTGTTTCTGCTGCAGGTGAGGGCTCTGCTGGATCAGGTGTCTGAGAAACTCGCAACCTTCTCTGAGGTGGGGATCAGCCCGGCTCACGCTGACCACATCTTCTGTGAACTCACCACCTATGAGGAGAGAGTCTGTGTAAGTGATACCCAACCCCTCACAATCAAAGCTTTGTCTAACGCAGCATGAACAGATGAATAATATCTTCATGATGTGGGTTTGTTGTGTTCTCATTTCTGATTGTTTTTGTTTTCTGAATAACAAATAACTGTTATAAACAGTAATAGAGTTTTACACCTAATCATATCTCTAAAATAATGCAGACAAGCCTGGACTTTTTATTCTGTTTCTATTCTTTATGTTTTTGGGGTCGTCTGTCCATCCCATTCTCATGAACGCAATTAGGGCTTTTTACAAGAAGAAATTCTGCTATTTTTTTTTTGTTGTTGTTGTTGTTGTTCCTGTTGGAAGCCAGCTTTGGGCTCTGAACCTATTTAAACCTGTTCAATGAGTTATGGCAGTTATGTTTAAAAACTGGATTAAATGTAAATAAAAACAGTTTTACAGAATTCAGGCTCATCCAGATACCAGTGACTAGGTATAAATGAATATTAGTTGAAGGAAGACTTGATATGTATGACTGCATGCTGGTCAACAGGAGGTGCTGGACAGAGCCTCGTCATTGGCCCGTGAGGGTGATGAACTGATCCAGAACTCCCATTACGCTGAAGACTCCATTCAGCCCAAATGCAGCGAGCTCAGAGCCGTCAGTGAGAATGTCAGCAGCAACCTGAGGGCCAAGAAGGACCACCTCCTCAAAGCCATGGAGCTGCACCGCAGTTTGGAGAAGGTACAAAAATCACATACTTCTGATTAAGCTGCTTGTCTTGTTTTTTGTTGTTGTTTTACTGATTCTTGCTCCTCTGTTGTCCTCCTCAGGCTTCTAAATGGGTTGATGATGGTATTTACCTGCTGGCGTCTCAGCCAGTGGACAAGTGCCAATCACATGAGGGAGCAGAGTTAGCCTTGAAGGAGCTGGAGCGTTACCTGGATAACGCAGGCCAGAACCAACTGACAGACCTCGATACCATCTGGAGAGAGTATGAGACAGTGCTCAACCAGCAGTTCAGAGTAAGATGACTAAAGAATAAATGTTTCACTTTTTTTTAGTCATCAATATATATATGTTTAGTAGAGCACTGTCTCATACTCTCTCCAGATGGTATCGAGGTCTGTCAGTTGGTTCTGGCCTGCGTTATCCAGGTAACGCTCCAGCTCCTAACATCTGTCTTACATCAGTGTGGTGTAATTTGTGCTAGATTTTATCAAAATTTGGCCACATTTTTAAGCTTACAACATGATTTTTTGTAATACCTTAAAGCTATCATTATAATATCTCAAAATAAAAAAAGATACTGGACCTAACAGCGTTCATATGAAATGCTGACAGAAATATCATTTAATAAAAGCTGCACACGCCCGGTATTGACACTCCTCTGATACCTTCTCGTGCATCAGGAACAAGTGGAGAAGGTTTTCCAGAAGCAGGCGTCCATGCAGGAGATGTTTGACAAGAGGAGAGTCAGCCTGAAGAAGCTAGCAGCCAAACAGACCAGGCCGGTGCAGCCGGTAGCCCCCAGACCTGAAGCCTTCATCAAGTCCCCCCTCAGCTCACCTGGTCAGTCTGCACACAACTGCACCATTTATTTCACACACTGCAGAGCCTCTTTAAAGGCTTTTATGCTCTTATGTGATTCATTCTTTGCATGACCATAATGCTATTCACATTATGTGTAATATAGCTCTTAAATGTACGTTATCAAACACTACATTTAAACTCTTTCCACAGTCCTTGAACACCAGGTAGAGTCAATGGATAATATGGACCTCACTCATGCCTTGTGCTGTGCCTTGCCAGTTAACAACATTAAAGCTACATTTTAGAAACTTGTAGACACAAATGACCCAGACATATTAAGTGATAAAATGCTACAGCTTCTTGGCATCTATAAGCCTACACTCGGGGGTAGCTTTTGATCTCTACCCTGTCATTTTTTAAAGGAAACACAAAGCATTTATGAGGACTTTTATCAAAGTCTCTCTTTTCCTTTATGAGAAAATAAAGTTCTGTGAAAAGATTCTCTAGTAAAAAGCTTTTATCAACATTATATCATCAATATAATAAATACAAATTTTAACGGGGCACTTCTAACAAGATATGTAAAATCCTGTAAGGCTTTCCTTGGGGCACTTCTTGTATTTTCAGATAATAGTAAAAGCAGCATGATATATAGATATTTTTACTATCTTCAAGACACTATCCACACATTTATTGTTTGATATTATAACACATTTATCCTTTGTGGTAAAATTAATTAAGATTTGTTGTATTTGCAGACTGAAAAGGCAGCAGAATTAATTTTAATGTCTGGAATTTGTAGCTACAAGTTCTGAAATTTTGATTTAATAGTTCTCTGTCAGCACAATAGAGCCCTGGTGAAACAATTAGTACATAAATCTCTACGCTCTACTGTTCATTTATAGATCATTTTAATTAAATTTAAAATTTTAAGAGGTATTTTAACCATGGCATAAAAGTACTTCTCAAGTCTGTAATCTACTTCTACTGATGTCATTAGATGGATGCAACATTTATTTATCTCCCTTCATTTATTTTGACTCTTTTTCCTCACTTCCTTCCACAGCACACAGAGCACAACAGGACAAAAAGAAATCCGAGGCAGACTCTGGGAACAACTGTGAGAAAGTGAGTGGAGTTTTGTCCTGATTCTCTTTGTGCCTAAACACTGTCTGTCTCTAAAGTTTGTATTGTCTGTCGCTTATCATGGTGACCTGCTGTTGGGTTTTTTTCTCAGGGAAATGGCCAACTGCAGAACGGTGACGGTAACAGCAGACATGCCTCTCTGTCAGAGGAGGAGGAGAACCTGGCAGTGCTCAGGAGGTGAGGGATCAGCCGTCGCTCTTTCATCTGTAATCAAATTACACAGCAGATGGACTTTGTAAAAACCATTATCTTATTATCTACAGAGCTGTGCATCCTTTTCTGAGTTTGTCTGTGCCAAATCCTTCATTTGATCTTTCTATTTGTCTGTCTTTTCTCTCCTTTTCTGCAGGCACGTTATGAACGAGCTTCTAGAAACTGAGAGAGCGTACGTGGAGGAGCTGCTCTGTGTATTACAGGTGTTTATTCACTCGACAAAATGTAAATGTCTATTCTGTCTTTAAATTGTGCCCAGAACTTCATGTTCGGTTTTTGTTTGTTGCAGGGATATGCCTCTGAGATGGATAATGCAGCGATGGCTCACCTCATCCCCGCTCCTTTGCAGAACAAAAAGGAGGTTCTGTTTGGCAACATGCCAGAAATCTACCACTTCCACAAGAGGTGAAGGAGCGCCATCTGGCTGTCATTGATGATACTGACATGTTTTCAGTCATCAGTGCTCTGTCTGTTTCATCAGTAACAGGATTTTGTTGTTTCCAGGACGTTTCTGAGGGAGTTGGAGCAGTACACCGACTGCCCAGAGTTGGTTGGAAGGTGTTTTCTAGAGAGGGTGGGTGAATTATGAGACTTTCAGTGCAGAAGATGTGAAAGGAGGTTTCCTGAATTTATAAAACTAGATTTCATTGCATCATTTTAGATGTAAAATAAAATAATCCTTTATGAATCCCACATTAGGTAAATTTGCATTATTACAACAGTAAAGGGATATTAAATCAAGGTATGTACAAGATAAATAGTGTAAAAAGAACTAAATAAGTAGTAAAAAAATAAGATACAAACTAGAAGTAGGAATTCAGCAAAAAAGGGGCAAAAAGAACAGTATAAATAGTAAAAGACAAGATGCAAAACTCAACAGTAAAAAAATATATACACATCAATTGCACATGGTAATAATTGCTTTTTTTTTTGCACTTTTAGATGACAGACCTGCAGATCTATGAGAAGTATTGTCACAATAAGCCTCGCTCTGAAAGCCTTTGGCGGCAGTGCTCAGACTGCGCCTTCTTCCAGGTGAACACAGTCAGCACCATCAAATTTTTCATTAAATATTATTCACTGTATTTTATTTGACATTGTTCTTTCCTTTTTTATTTCCATCAGGAGTGTCAGAAGAAGCTGGAGCATAAACTGGGCTTAGATTCTTACCTGCTGAAGCCTGTTCAGAGGATTACCAAATATCAGCTGCTATTGAAGGTATGATCCTGTCTGTTGTTTTTATACTGGGATTCGTTGTTCTGCAGTCCTTGCTTTGAGCTGTGTGTTAAGGCACTGATCACACAGAGCGTGTTTTAGCAGCCTGGAACAGCTTTTTGTAATTGTTTTTAATAAAAGTGAGCTTATTGTCCTTCTCACTACAGGAAATGCTGAAGTACAGTAAGAGCTGTGAGGGGGCCGCCGACCTGCAGGAGGCACTGACCGCCATCTTGGGCATCCTCAAGGCTGTCAATGACTCCATGCACCTCATCGCCATTACAGGATACGAGGTGAGATATTAAACAATCACAAATCAGATGTTTTTTATAGGTCACTGATTTAAAATAGACTGAAGGAAAGAAACATGCTAAACGCAGCGTTTGAATATGATATTATGAAAAAGACACCTAATCTGTGCACTGGGTTACTTGCATGGTCGTTTCTGTGATTGAAAGAAGTAAAAACCAACAAAGACGAGGTGATACAAAAAGGGACACAGAAATACTAACTGTAGAAACTGAGGGAGAAACATAAGTGTAAAGAGCTTAAATATCAATAAAAATAAACCAGATTTTTTTTTTAAAAAACTTTATTTTAGGATTTTAGACATAGATCAAGCGCTAATATCTCACAATTCTTGACAAATAGAAAAGAAAAAACATAACCAGTCAAATAAAATATACATACACAGCAATAGAGGGTTTACGGTTACAGTCAGTTCATTACAATCCACTACCCTTGAGGTATTCTAGTACAGTTCTCCAAATTCTCACAAATATTTGAGCCTCTTTCTTATTAGAGAACTTTAATCTTTCTACGCACAATAAAATCATCAACTCTCTTTTCCACATATAATACGTCGGTGCACAGTCTGACTTCCACATAAGTAGAATAATATTCCTTGAGTTTCATACATATCTGCCAAAGGAAACACTCATGGCACCTAGTAAATAAACAAGAAATTCAATAAAATTAAAAGACAAATTGTACACAGTATATACAATGCCTTTGGGGATTACAGGTGAAATCAACACAGCACATTTACCGGCTCACTGCAGAATACAGACACTCACAGATGTACCCCAGAACTGTACATAACACAGAGCACAGTCTGGACAGAAAACAGATGCATTCAGTGGAACATTGAGTTGTTTAAATATAAAATTATGGCCTTTTATCCTACAGCATCTTTGTCTCATTCTTTTCTCAGGGTAATATGAGTGAGCTGGGTAAGCTGCTGATGCAGGGGTCCTTCAGCGTGTGGACGGAGCACAAGAAAGGTCATGCTAAGGTGAAGGACCTGGCCCGTTTCAAACCCATGCAGAGACACCTCTTCCTCCACGAGAAGGCGCTCCTGTTCTGCAAGAGGAGGGAGGAGAACGGCGAAGGATACGAGAAAGCTCCCTCGTACAGCTTTAAACAATCACTGAGCGTGAGCACCGCTACCTCTGCAATGTTGACATGTTTGTTGCATTTGTGTTTTATACTGCCATCTATTTACAGTTCTAAGATGTAATTTTCACCTTGCTGTTTCTTTGAACAGATGAGTGCTGTGGGCATTACTGAGAACGCAAAGGGAGACAACAAGAAGTTTGAAATCTGGTGCAACTCCAGAGAAGAGGTCTATATTGTTCAGGTACGATATAGGAATGTTGAAGGTTGATTTAACATTGCTACCCAGAGGAAAGTGGGAGAACTTAAGATCAGCGTACCGGACTAATGATTGCTCTCCATCAGTAGGTGGGTTTGCATTTAGCCTCAAATTGCGCAAATTGAAATTGGCAATAAAAATACGACTAATGGAAACACATCAGTTTTGAAAAAACTCCCATTTATCACAAATAAAGTTTTTATGCTCACCTGAGGTGGTATTTCAAGCGTTTCAAAAAAGCCATATTTGGCAAAACTGCAGTGGCTGAATGTCTTTTTGCTAAGCTGACAGAGAGAAGTGTAACAGTTAATGTTCACAATCCTACATGACAGAGTTCACAGCTGAGTGTGTGTTTTTGAATGGAGATGAGTTGGGATGTTTTCTTTAACTTTTATTCAGTGATTTTTCATGTTTTGTAGAATAATTTGCAATGTTCATGATGCACAGTGCGAAGTGCCACACTTTTAAGCGGCATTTAAAATACAAATTGGTTATTTTAAAAATGTAATTAATGCCTATAAACTGCACTTATAATGTATGCAAAATTGTTTCTGAAAATATTTAATGTTATATATTTAATGATGATCTATCTTGACTGCCTCCTTAGCAGCAGTTTAGTAATGCTTGCTTGAACAACAGTAAATTTTTAGCTGCTTTTGTTAAGCCTTTGAGAAAATAAATATGTATGACAGGTTTAAGAGACAGACTAACACAGTATTGTTTTTTTATTCTTCTGTTTTTTTATTGACAATTATAAAAATACAAAAAAAACAACAACAGCTTATCCTTGAGGTACAATGCACTATATTTGAACAATAGGCATGCATATGGATTTTTACCTCCAGTGACAGTGCTAAGCATAACACATTAACCTTTTAAATATCTGTTTATAATAATATCTCTTTTGTTTCAGGCGCCAACGGCTGAAGTAAAAACCACTTGGGTAAATGAGATCAGGAAGGTTCTGACAACCCAGCTGGAAGCCTGCAGAGGTACAAACATATTTCTAGATTTAATGTTCAGACTGAGATTCGTGTTTAACCAAAAGCTGAAACAGTTATATTCTATCCATAATGGTAATGGTATTTTTGCAAACTGTTTCATCGCGGGTGTCAATAAGTGGTCATCCTCACTCTCTGTTTCTAAAGCCAACCAGCAGAGGGCACCAGACCAGGTTTTCCAGTTTCCTCCTGTGCCCAGTGGCACAGTGAGTCTCAGGTAGGTCCGAATCCCCACTTCATTTTATTCTCTCTCTCTCACAGTCCAAATGAAGTTTCATTTGTGAGATAATTTCCAAAAGCTGTTGATGCTTCTTATGGCACACTTTATTTATCATCAACAGTCCATTCAAGTCCGGTCAGAAGAGCTTTAAGAAGGGAGACGAGAAGAAGGCTGAGCCCGGCAGCCCCGATGCCAACTCCTCCTCCTCACCAAAGCCCACAGGAAAAGGTCAGTAGAGAGACTGAGAGACTTCCAGTCAGACACATAAAACTCTTATTTATGTGGTTTTTCTGTCTTTGTTTTACAAATCTACCTCTAGCATGTATAGTGCACGTATTGTACAAACTATACTAACTGTGTACCTCTTTGTGATTAACCCATGTCTTAAAGGGTAACTTCAATATTTTTCCCATGTTTTTGTGTCTAAGTGACTGTAATGTGAACAAACATTTTTACCATTAGTTAGTACCATTAGTCTGTCTTTCCACCGTTCAATCACCAAATCATTTGAAATAAACCCTTATTTCACCCAGTTAAATGTGAAAATATGTACATAATAAAATTACTGATTATTCAAATGAAGACTGATGGGTTTAGCGTTTACAATTTTATGGCTAAGGAGCCGGTTAAGGAGCTAATTAGTGCAGATGTTCTGTTCCATCAATGCAAATTCGAAACCAGAGACGGTAAATGCTCGTGTCTTCTGCAGAGTCATTTGACCTGGTGTGAATGCCGATTGTACACTTTCCCACTGCATTAAAAAGCCAGATGTTAGCAGGTTTTCTGTGTAGAGGGAATGAGGCTATAGACTCACTCGCACAGAAACAGAGCTCTACATGTGATTAGAACAAGAAAGAGGAGCAGTTTGCTGAAAAGCACAGAGAAATGCACTTCTGGTGTGAATGGCCAGGCGACGGCTGATGGGCGGGTGTGAGACAATTAACATATCGGTGCATGTCCTTGTCCAGTGTGAACATGGCGTTAGGATAAAAATCTGAGCTTTTAAGTGGCAAAAACAAGCACTTTTAATGGATGTACATGACAGTTTGGACATGCTTCAGGTAATTACATTGCAGCCTGTGTCGCGGCTGCAGCCCTCTCACTCAATACTGGACCATGTTAAAAAATGTTGTCCTCATTAGTCAGACACAAAAACAAAAAAAAGGATCCAGGGTTTAAAAATACCAAGCTTACCCTTTAACTTCTGTCTTTTCCACTTAATCATATAACTCTCCTCTTTGTTCCTTACCTCCTTTGCACTTACTTAACATACCCTTCCTTCCTTCTGTTTGTCTGTCCTGTCTTCTCCTCTTGGTCAGATGAGGCTGTGACAAGCCCTACCTCAGACAGAGCTGCTGTGGCTAAAAAGCGCTTTACTTTACAGGGCTTCAGTAACCTCAAAGCTCAGAAAGGTAACTGCAGGCCATTCAGTCAATTTTGTAACCAACATATCACCTCATCTGCATTTGTGAGATTAAAACATTTACGTTCATTTAGACATATTCAAAGAATTATCTTGGGTTATTTAAAGACATTTTGGGAACACACTTGTTTTCTAGATGAAAAGTTAATACCACTCTCATGACTGTATGGTGATGACAGGATACCGAAAAGTCAGTTACTAATCTCAGCCAAAAAACAGTTAGGCTCATGTGTCCCCATAAAACCACAATGTCTCCCTTTTACGCCTAGCTGGTGATCTTTAGCGGTTTGGTTTTGTGGATTTCGTTAGATTTTTACAGCCAGGTTAGCTGTTTCCCACTTTTTCCATCATTTATGCCAAACTAAGCTAACCTGCTGCCGGCAGTAGTTTCATATTTACTGTACAGACTTAAGAGTGGTATCCATCTTCTCATCTAACTTAAAACTAACCTAAGTCTCTGATGGACAGATTAAAGATATAACATACTTTAAAGACATTTGGTCAGTAGGTCAAATACTGCATGCTTCCCTCCACAGAGCCCTCTGCTACTGATGATAAAAGTTTTACGTTACCATCCATGACGATCTTCCTGTCAGCAGGTATCACACAGCTCGACCCCGGCTTCGTTCAATCCAGAACAATTCCCCTTTTACTCTTTTGACCTGTCAGAGTCGGAGAAGCACCTGTGTCATTAATAACATTAAATAACATTAACAATAGCTCTGTCATGACACGACAGTGTGACAATGACTCAGCATGCACAATATTAGGACCCTGAAACTAAATCAGCTAATGCCCTGCACCAAATGACTATTCAGTTTAACTGTCGCAGACAAACTTCCAATCTCATAAAGTCAAGAGAGTTTTGTCTCAGTTCGTGCACACTTTCGTGATCAATTATTTGATACAAAGTGGTCATAAAAGACTGTTTAAGCTTTCTTAAGTTGGTCTTTGTCTTCTCTTGATATCAGATCAAATCAAACATGTTTAATATTATCCTAAGTTTAGATAATTTGTCTGCAAATACAGTTTATTTCTCTGGATTATATTGATGCTGAAATGACTAGAATACTGTCGACATGATGCCTTTTGTGGTTCTAGGAATCTGGTTGTAGTTTTTTAAACTGTGATGCCACTTTTGCAAAATCTTAAAACCTGTGTCTCAAAACTCACATTATCTTAACATGTGAGAACGTGTCAAACGTTAGTCTTTTCAAAGTCTTCTCGTGTATGTTAGGCATGCATGTTAAAACAGCTATCATTTGTTTTACTTGCACCTTCACTTTTCCTACTGTGACAAATCAAAATGTCTTTTTAGAAAAGGGCTTATTTTGCTGATGTTCTTTCATTGTAGCCTCAAGGTTGAGCTGCATTTTGCAGCTGCTCTCCTTATTAGATCAGTTTCCACCTGTTTTAGTCATCTTTCCTCACCCTTCCTGATCCAGCTGTTAGTTTTTTTGTGCGTTTGTCATTTTAGTCAGAGCTGAAAATGTCCGGTTTACATGTGACTTTTGTGCTGTTTTTCATCAAAATGTGCCTTTTTCAATATTTTGGCTGTGATTTCTCTCTCAGATCAACAACCATTCATGTCCTTTTATTCTTTTTCTTCTTTGACGGCAGGATCTCCCACAAGCCCCGATCACAAGACGAAACGCCAGAGTGACCCCACGCCATTCGGCTTCAAAGGTAATTAGTCTTTTCAGCTGTAACTGCAAACTCTCCCTGTCTGGTTATTTGTTCATCCATGATCCCTGAGCGAAGCCTCAGCCTCAAACAGTGATGCTGCTGCAGGGTGAGTGACTAGCTGTGTTTATTGCCTCCTGTCTCTCAGATGCAGGTCCGCCCCCGCTCCACCTGAGCAGGGCCAGGTGGTTCAGCACCTCTAGTCTCTTACAGACAAAGTGGAGAGGTACACCTTGTTGGGCCCACCGTTTCACAACTAGAAACCCTTTATAGACTGTCTTTCTCAGTTTTTGCTTTGCCGTCCCACATCTTTAAGTTCTTTCAGGCTTAAAGGAAATCATAGAAATGTACACTGATACGAAGGAATTTCTGCCTGCCACTTTTTCTTTGTTTGAGTCAGAGTATAAAATATGAAGTTGCATGCCCATCTCCCCAGTCTTGAAGTTTTTCGGCAATAGTTTGTGCCATGCTGGGATTAGATTTTTTTCCTTCTCTGTTCAAAGGAGCTTTTTTTGTGGTTCTTCCTCTCACTCTTTCACTCTCCGTAGATCCGTCACTGCAGGTCACGCACATGTTTGACAGCAGCTGAAGACAGATGTAGCTGTGGACTAAACACCTGTGTCTCCTCCCCTCAGGCTGGAACAAGACCTCCCTGTCATTGGATGCCTCAGAGGAGCACGACGGCTACTCCAGTGCAGAGGATCCTCTTAACTCTGACCCAGAGGACGACAACGGCAAGAAGCTGGTGAGTCACTGTGTGTCACAAAGATGTGTCATCCTGTCTGGACTTGTATTCATCACAGTGTGAGGACAAAAATCTGTTGACACAGTCAGATATGGGTGAGGCGGAACAATTGTCTGAGTTGATGGTTTTAATTAGTGTTGTCCCAATCCCAATCCCAATTTCTAGCATTCATACAGTAGCTTGAAAAATATTCATATTTGATTGTATTACATTATTAGAGATTGTCACAATATACATGAAGAAGTTGACATTGAGTGCAAAAAAAATTACATATTTTTATTCAAACATAAATATAACAAGGCCATAACATGACAACGATGACTTTCTTTTTTTCACATGTTAATGTAACTCTTGATTAATTTGGCTGAATTTGATTTCTGATTTTATTGTGTATTGTTTTCTGTTTCCTAATCTTGACTTTGTGCAGTGTGTCGGCAAATATACAGTGATGGCTGACTATGAGAAGGGTGGCGCTCAGGAGCTCTCTGTAAAGAGCGGGGACATGGTGCATCTGGTCAAAGAGGGAGATGACGGACAGTGGTGAGAATACAGCTTTACCGCTGCCTGTGAGACGTGACAAATAGAGCTTTGATTTTTTTTGCCTGAACCCAATTGGGCTCGGCCCGACCCAACATGCCCGGTTCGGGGCCGCACTGTAATTTGTCACTATTCCCTTGGGCTTGAATCGGGTCAGGTTCTCACCAAATTAACATTTATTTATTTTGCTTTATCTCGTTTATTTATTAATTTAGCTCTAATGACAAACACTATAGCAGCACAATTATAGTGTGTGTGTGTGTGTGTGTGTGTGTGTGTGTGTGTGTGTGTGTGTGTGTGTGTGTGTGTGTGTGTGTGTGTGTGTGCGTGCGTGCGTGCGTGTGTGTGTGTTCATGCAGGTTTGTACGTAACCTGAGCAGCTCTAAGGAGGGCTGGATGGCAGCTGCTAATCTCATCACTCTCATTGGGAAGTCCAAGTCTTGCCAGTCTCTCACCAGCTCAGGTATTCAAACAAAACAATCCCAAATAACATGTGTGACACATGAACAGATAGTAATGTAAGAGTACTTTATCTGACATTTATCCTCAAAATATGTGTTTCTACCAGAGGGCAGCGGCTCTGGAAACCTCAGCACATCGTCCAGCTGCAGTGAGACCTACACGAGTTTCTCTGACATCAAACCTTGAATTCTTCAGCACTTGCTCCATCACCAAACTGCCCTTGCGAATGCTAGCATCGTGCGGCTGACTGTCCTGTGTCGCCAGCATCGGTACTCGTCAACATTTTGACAGGTTTCCACAGAAAGCTGTATTTTTCTTTTTTTTTTTCTTTCTTTTTCTTTTTCAAGTCATGCACATGCACTACTTATTAAAGTCATAATCTCGAAGATTTTAATTTAAATAAAGCCCCTTTCCAGGTGCACAAAACAACAATAAAATCCAAATTTTTTTGCCCTATTTAATGGGCAAGGTCACAATCACTATTCACTCCCAGGGCGAGTGACTTTGGAGTTGTCATGGGTATTTATCGGCTCCAGCTCCGATTGGCTTCAATTGGCAGTGATGAAAACACATTAGGACCTCTTGTTATTTGTAATCATTGCGAAAGTCGTCTATGATCTTAAGCCCATGAAAATCTGCCATGTCTATTATTCGTCAAGTAAATCTTCCACCGCAAATTACCTATTGTATTTCGCCGAACACAGAGGCCTAAAATGACAAAAGATAATGAGATGGATGGTGTGTGATAATATGAGGCAGAATAGGTTCTGTTGTTTAACCCACTTTTTCTTTTTTTTAAAGGTCAACACTGTACATCACTGCTAGTAGTATTGCAAAGTTTTTGTAGAGTGGAGTTACAAATGACTCTGAGCATCTTATGTGGTGGTAAATTTGAGTAAACTACAGACTTTGCTTATCCAAAGTGAATGTGCCACACAGACGTGGGAGATGATTTGTAAATCACATGAGGTCCTTTTGGTAAAACGAGCCCCGTGTGACCATGACTTATCATCGTAGCTGCCACCAATAAAAAAAGTAACAGATCTTTGAGATTGTCACTTTATGCTAATTTGCTACACATGCACGTTACAGACTTGACTATGACGCGATTGAGCGGTGAAATACTGGATAGAAAAAAACATCACAGACACAGTATAGTAATCTTTCTCTAGTCGTACACTTGTCTGTATATTTTTTGTAATGAAGAACTGAGGATGTGTGTGTTTATAATGTAATAGATGTATGAATGGGCCAGCAGGACTGATCTCAGTTAATGCATCTATTTGAGTTCACACGAAAAGTGGAGAAACATTAGAGATCAACTTATGAACACATGTTCATCTGCACTAATTCACCAAGGCAGGAGTTTAAGATTCCCGTTACTGTAAATAAAACCAGGAGAGAGATGAAAGCGTACACCTTGTTTAATGTAAATGATTTCTCAGTCTAATCACCCCCGTCCTCTGTTTTTCCCTTTTACATGTGTTTATTTATTTGTAAGAAATGAAAAAGCCCACATACATTTAGTCACTTTAATTTGCTTCCTTTGATACAGTCTTCCTGTCGGTCATTTGTCTCTTTGTCGTCATTAGAAACCTGTTCTGCCACCAGCTGCCCCGACTTCATGTACGAGCTTTTTGTCTTGTGGGGCCTCTGACGGCCTCGTGGTCTAACTCTGTGAGTTTTCATGTACGCAACAAAATGTTTCTCCGTGTGAATAATCAGAGTTCACTGTATAGTGCTAACTTATTCCCCATGGAGGGATCATGTTCTGAATGTAGATATTGTTCATTAATATCCGTCTGTCATGAAATGTTTGAGATGCTATATTGTACATTAAGTATGGTGACGTCACTACTTCGTGACTTGTCTAATTGTTGTTTTTTTTTTACATAAACGACTTGTGATAATTCAGTCACTGTCTCTTCTTTTCTCCCGTCCGTAGATGACAGCTTGATACCTGATTGCATCATGAGGTACTCTGTCATTCACCGGTGTTTTTTTCACAGTAATTTACTCAAGAATTGTACTTAAGTAAAAATTTGGGACTTGCACTTGAATTATTCTTTTCTTTTCACACCACTTCCTGCTTCTACTCCACTACATTTCTGAGGGGAACTTTTTACTTCACTATATTTATTTAGTGATTTTAATCACTGGTTACTTTACAAGTATTTTTTTGTATAATAAACACACAAGAGTTTATGAAGATGTTTTTATTATAAATTAAACTAATCGACAGTATTGTATAGTATTAAATGACTGGTCGATTAATTAATAAGTGGGTCGACAGAAATTAAGATGCAACTAATTTAAACACTGTTTAAGTCATTTTTAATGCAAAGATGCCAAACATTTTATGGTTCTAACTTCTCAAATGAGATGATTTCCTGCTATACCTTTAATTATATTTTAAATCATTATGAAGTGTGGACTGTTCGTTGGACAAAACAAGTGTAGTGAATGTGTCACTTTGGGCTTTGGGTGATGGTGACGGGCACACAAAACAATGATTTCATTAAAAAAGAATAACCAGCAGATCAATCCATAATGAGAACAATTATTTTTTTGCAGTCCTGTGGAAAAGAGTTAATAACTGCTTCCACCAAAGCTTACTTCAATCCTGCATTTATATTCAAGTATCATATTGAGTGCTGTCATTTAAAAAACTTACTTCTTTCTTATTATATAACTTAAATCCCAATGACGACGGCAGCACATGTAGATGCAGCAGCCTGTAGCTACTCAAATCCTTAAATCCTTGCTATTTTTTTGCTATATTTTGCTTTATTTTTCTACTTTATTCAGCACCATTGCCCCTTCTGCTGAAGCATGACTTTTCTAGGATAGAGAAGCACTTCCCAATATTGGGGAAAAGTTGTGTGGGGTTTGGACTGAATGCAGTAACCTGCGAAAGGATCCCCACAAACGGCACATGCCGAGCGGCCTGAAAGACCAGAAGGGAGAAACGAAACAAAGCGCCAGATAAAGAGGGAGGAGAGCCGGCATCAGGGCGAGGCTGACCTGACTTGGACCGAGAGCTTTTCCCCAACCAAGCCTTCTTCTGACTA
The DNA here is from genome assembly GCF_008729295.1 of Plectropomus leopardus. Classification (NCBI taxonomy): domain Eukaryota; kingdom Metazoa; phylum Chordata; class Actinopteri; order Perciformes; family Serranidae; genus Plectropomus; species Plectropomus leopardus. The sequence continues at coordinate 23,657,104 of NC_056472.1, forward strand.
AAGCCCAGTGGCAGGAGAGTGCACAGTGGATGAGATGCGATTCAGGTTCACTCAATTAAAGGAAATCAGACTGCTGCAGTGAATGATGCATGTCTGAGGTATTCAGTGCATTTGTTGGTGCAGTTATTACACACCTAGGCGGACAACGCCTCAGACAGCTAGAGAGTAAAGATGTTTGGGACCAGAAATGAAAGTGAAACTGTTCAGCTGGGTTGCCAGGTTTGTCAAGGTCAGGTTTTTGTTTTTTGTTTTTTTTAAGGACAAAATAAGTTGCCATGAAAAATAGTTTTTTGGTTTTTTTTTTGTCTTTAAACTCTTATAAAGTCATAAATCTCGGCAATCCAATCCACCAATGAAAACTCCTCATGAAGCTCTCTGTGGAAGAAAAGCATTATGCACACATGTATGCAACATGTTTGTGTTAGGCTGAAACTAACAAAAAATCCTTTTTTTTCTTTTTTTTTAAACCAAAGTCACGTCCACATTGATACTTTTGAAAGCTTTTAACAGTTATATTTAAAAAAAAAAATCAAGTATACAATAATATAAATTTAAAAAAAAAAAAATGTATTTTTTTCTGTAACAGAAGAAAAAATAGAATTGTTTTAAAAGTAGTAATTTTAAATATTCTGGACATTTTTCTAGTTTATATATATTTCACTCCAGATGCCTTATTTTTTATTACAAATTTAAGGTCATTCACTTGTCACATTTTACTAGTTACTTGAAACTTGTTGCCTGCCAAGGTAGAAATTGGCTGTTTTTCGCTCAGATTTTAGAGGGTTTAAAAGCTTGTGAGGGCGTCTGATAGCAACAAAAGAAAACGGATGTCGATCCATGTTTCAAAGCGTTAATAACAGGTTTGTGGGATTTTTGGGAGCGAGCGGGGGATTCTTCAGAAGCAACCTGGCAACCAACAGTCAAATTAATGGGCGGTGAAATATTAGGAAGTAGTGTACACACAGACTGTAACCTTGCTGGAGCACAATCCAACTCTTGTTTTAGTCAAACTAAGACTTTATCTCTTCGTTTGTCGACAGAAATGGACGATGTTGACAACGTGTCCTGCGTCCTCTGTCGCCGGTCAGAGGAGACGCAAATAACCGGCCCGTTATCGACTAAAGATGAAGTCACGGCTCATCAAAACTGTCTGGTAAATATTAGCATGTTTGTCGTTTTAGATATTCATTCATCTCTAACGCGCGATTGCTGCTTTGTGTTTTCTGTGTTTATGCTTTTTACAAGAAACGTTTGTTGAGTAAGTGAACTAAAGTTGGCAAGCTTAGCATGCGGTTTACGCTCGAGCCTGTATGCGCGCTGAGACGATGATACAGGATGTGGTCTTGATGGAAATGAATGGCCTTATAATGAATGACAGATGTTTTGCATAGAGGGGATTCCCTTTGCCAGTCAAATATTCACTAACTCTGTCTTCCTGGCATGTTTCAATAAGAATCAGAAGAACTGAGAACAGTTTTTTTTTTTTTTAATTTACTTTTTATTCATTTTCTTTTAGCAACAAATACACTTCAGAATCAGTATCAGAAAAGATTTATTGCCAGGTATAGTTAATACAATACTAGGAATTTGTTCTGGTGGGTTGGTGCAACATAAATATAGAAAAAAAGAAAACAGATAAAATAGAAGATACAAATATAAAATATAAAAGGTATGAGTCTAGTATTGATATTTACATTGAAATTCACATTTATACAGGTTTGAGTGCAACACTTGTGCCAACTGGGCACGAAAACATACAACATAACACAACATTAACAACATAACATGACAAGGGGAGGATTTTCGTAAAACATGAGTCAAATATAAGATAAGATAAGATAAGATAAGATAATCCTTTATTAGTCCCACAGTGGGGAAATTTCCAACATTGCAGCAGCAAAGGGATAGCAAAATAGCAAGATAATACTGTGCAAAATAAACTATATTAATAAATAAATAAGTACAAAAACGTGCAGGATGAAGATGAAGGAAATAAGCACAGAGGACGACATAAACAAACAATATATACAGTATTTACAACGCAGAGAAACTCAACAGTTAAATAAAGAATGTTAATGTTATAAGCGCTTCATATAGAGATGCTTCTTGGAAGATAGAGAAAACATTCCTTAATAAAGAGTTAAACATTATCCTTGTAGTCTATATGAAATCAGGTCTTAAAGTTGACACATAACTGAGCCATTTTGACCAGTTCTCTTCAAAGATGATTGATTTTTGAGTCTGAAAGTGATTCTTTCCATAACATAAATTTCATATATAATATCGCTCCACTCATTAAGTGTTGGTTTTTTCTGCTCTAAGCCATTTTCTGGTCAAAGCCTTTTTACAGCCCACTAACAACACTCTCAAAAGGTATTTGTCTTGATGACAGCTGAGAACAGTTTTAAGGTACTTTAGTGTCAGGGTTGGAATTGGAAATTAACTTTTTATTCCCAAATCTTCCAGCCAGTCAAAAGATTACCATTTATTTATTTTTTGGGCTGGTGATTGAAGCAAATCTAGCAGCCACTTGCACATTTTACCAGCATTTGGCTGTTTGCTGATGCTGATTTCCAACCATTTTTAGTATTAAAATATTTTACAGGGCTACTGTATACTTCCACTCGACCACATTTCAAAGAGAAATATTGTACTTTTTCCAAGGGGTCGACAGATTATTGGCCTGGCCAATTATCGGGAGATGTTTAGAATTTTGCTGATTATCTGTATCAGTATTTTATTTTAATCATTGCTAATGAAATAAATTAATTAAAAGGTGTCAGCAGGGGAGGGACTTTTACTTGGTAAAACATCAGGGAGCTGTTTTTATTTATAATTATTGTTATTGAAATTTTCACTGAACTTCATTTAAAAAAAAAGTTGCAGGGAACTTGATATATATAAAGTATTTTTGTTGGAGTTTGTTATATTCCAAATTCTGAATTTTGACTGAAATATGTAATATGTAAATGCATATCGGTTCCAAATATCAGTTATCAGTCTCATTAAGTACTTATAATCGTTATCAGCCCTGAAAAAAACAATATTAGCCGACCCCTAGTACAGAGTACTATTTCAAGGTACTATAGTATAACAGTCCTCTACAAGGCTACTGTATACTTTCACTCAGCTACATTTCAAAGACAAATATTGTACTTTTTACTCTTCAGCATTTATTAAGACTTTAAAATAACTAAATAAACTAAATAAACTAAACTAAATAATAACTAAATATTTAAAATAACAATACATATCTTGCCTTTGGACTGTATTCATTTGAATATACGTCCAAAACAAGATTTGCAAATCATTGCAATGTGTTTACATTTACGTTTTACACAGCATCCCAACTTTTTTTGGAATTAGGGTTGAATATAGTGCAACAGCAATACTACTTAATTCAATTTGACATAGAAATTTGTAAATATTAGCTTGACTTATTACATCTACATCGACAGTACTCAGCTTTTTTGACTTCAACAACAAACAATTGTCGACAACAACTAGGTCAAAGCTCATGTTCACAAATTTCTATATCAAATCAAATTAAGTAATATTGCCCTTTATTTCTTTATTTCTTGCTTTTAATGTATAAAAATCCAACAAGGCCTTCATTTACAACTGATGTTTATTCCCGCTCCTCCAGTGAAACACTTGTAAGTGTTTCTTTGAATTACAGTGTCACTGTCCGAGACATTTTGTCCTCACTCATATTTTTTCTTTTTTTAGTTATATTCCTCTGGTCTGTATTGCCGTAATACCCCCCAGTTTGACGACCTGTTTGGCTTCTGTGTGGACGATGTGCTCAATGAGGTGAAACGAGGAAGCAGGCTGGTAAGCATCGTTAACATTTGCATAAACAAAGAAGAGGTTTAAAACATTAACTGTGTGCTGGAAGCTTTGTATTAATGTTGTGTTACACCTTTGTTTGCATAAGAGATGTAACAGATGCCAGATAAAGGGTGCCACTGCTGGGTGTGAAGTCATGCGCTGCAAGAAGTCCTACCACTACCCGTGTGCTGTTAAAGACCGAGCTAAGATAATTGAGGATGCAGACAAGGAGAAATTTGTGTAGGTGCAACACGCCTTTATGTCTAGAAAATTGTCTTGTCCTCCAAAACATCCTGAACTTCAGTATAAAGAGTTTTATTTCAAATTTTGCTTTAGCTATAAACCTATGTAAAACTGTGTTTTCATGCTGCAGGCTGTTCTGCTCCAATCACGACCCAGAAACAGCAGGTAGGTGGGAACTCTTATCCTTCTGCCCCAAAAACACTTCTTTCAGTGTTTAAATTTTTTCTTTTTTTATTTCCAGGAAACAACGGCATCCCAAACGGACGTTCCTCTTCCCACACAAAGTCCCGGACTTCCAAAAATCACAGTGAAGCTGAACCAGCTAAGGTTTGCTTGTAGGAAGTTACTACTACACACACTTAAGGCAAATCACTTAAAAGGATCGTTCACCCCAAAATCTAAACTACATGTTTTTTCTCTTACCTGTTGTTATTGTGTTGGTTGCTGATTATTGGAGATATTGACCGTAGAGACGTCTCTCCTTCTCTCACACAGGAGGGTTTTATTAGGTCGCAAACCTTTCTAAGCAAGTAACAGTATCTGTTTTTATTTCCACGAGGTTTATTGCCTCACCTGTGAGAGGACAGAGGGAAACATCAGCCCAGAGAGTCTGTGTAACAGAGTTATGTAAGTACATATTGCAAACATATTTCATGATAACTAGAGATTTCTGTGTTTATAATCTGCTTTTAACAACATCTGATCACAGCCAGGCTTGTGTGTTTTTAGGTTACATTGCGACAAACATGCTCCTTCATCACATAAGAAGAACGCCAACAGTAAGTCCAGCTCAGAGCGCTGTCTCGTGTGTTTTACTTTTTTTTTCTTACTGCTCAATAACTGTCTTTGCTCTTTGCTGGTGATCCTGCTGCAGCCAGACGACCACCCGGGTACGCCAGCGACTCCAACTCATCCAGCAGTGCGTCACGCTCATCTTCCAAGGTTTACATATTATTCAACGTACCGTTAAATACAACTTTTGATATATTGGCATTTCTTTTCAAAACAATTTAGTGATAAATCCATAAACGGTTCTGCTTTTGTTTTTCAAACAGAGACCGTTTAAATCCAGTGACAAGTAAGTGTTTCATACGTTCATAGACCCTTTACCCTCAAATTTAGTAGCATCCCATGCCTTCAGCAATCAAAAAATGTATTATTTTGCACTTGATGTATTGCAATTTTTAAAAAAATCTTGCGTATCCTAAAGTTATAGAAACAGATGTGGAGGATGAAATACTCAAACAATTGTTTGAGTACTTAGTCTATACATGTATTTAAGGAAAGTCCTGCTTAATATACCTTTAAAGTAAAAAGCCTTCGACACCAAGACTTATTCCAGCTTGCTGTCAGGCAGATGAAAACCTATAGTTTATATATGTACATTACGGTGCTGTCTGCCTATATGAAAACTGTTAATTAAGGTCTGAGAAATAAAGTGAGTGCAGTTGGACTGTGTGCAAATTTTTCATTTTGTTTATCCAAGGCTCCATATATACCTTCACTGTTTATAATGGTGGACAATTTCAATAAAAAGTTAAAATATTTTTTGATATACTAATAGTTACTGATTTATTCACATTTACCTCCCTCTTTTTGTTTCATCATGGAGCTTCATCACATTTTGCTTTCCACACAGGGTTAATAAAGTTGTGTGTTGTAACGGCTGATCTCTCTTTTCTTTCACAGGCAGGATGAAACCCCCTCTAAATGTAAATTTAAAAGCAACAGAGTAATCACATCAGATGACTCTTCAAATTCAGGTTAACCCACTTAAAATACACAAGAATTTCTTAAACACTTTAGCATGAAGCTGTTCACACACATATTTATGTGACTTCCTTCTTCCACAGATGACATCCCACCCTGTTCAGAAACATTTGCACCGTTAGAGATGGATATAGAAGAAAGTGAAAGCTTTGTCCAGGAGCCTCAGGTCTGTCCAGACTTTCTTTTTTTCTCATTAACACCTTGATTAGACGCTGAAGATGTGCAGTAATCTGATATTCATTTTTCTTCTCTTTCATTTATATTTCTCCGCTTTCTCTGCAGCTGAACAGGTGAGATCGAACCTCTGTGATTAACTGAAAATAAGTTATAAATAAGTTAACAGTCGACGATAAATGTTTAAAGATGTTCTCCACTCACAGGGAAGACTGCGAGAGTCCCGCTGTGTCCGCCTCAGGTAGGCTGTCAGAGCAGATTCAGTGTTTATATCAATCTAGCAAAGACAGGCATATACTAATTTTATTCTATATAACATATTAAACTCCTGCTGTTTCTCAAAGGAAATCGACGTGAGGAAGAAGCTGAGGAAGGAAATGAAGATGAGGATGAAACGATCATTCATTCGGTGAGTCGTTACATTTCGTCTCGCCTTCAAAGTGTGCGTCTGTTTTTCTCAGCAGCCGTATCATTTCTCATCATTGTGTTTTGCTCTAAAGAACATTTGAGCAGTTCTTCTAATTGATCTTTTAGTCAGGGACATTATTATTTTAGTTCACAAAAACTATGACTCTAACATGTTTGTTAATGAACTTGTCAGTGAGATCTGAGGATGACATGAGCAGCAGTTTTATGTCCGTGCTGCATGAGCCACATCAGGGCTTTACAAAATAATAGGTAGTGGTTAAACTAGATGGACTAAAACATTCAATATAATCTGTTGACTTGAAAAGACTAAAATATCAGCAGTTTTCGACTAAAAATGTACCTAAATAGCTAAGAAAGATAAGACTAAAGTTCCTGACTTTTTGTCAGCTAAAACCTGACAAAAGGATGGCAGGATGAGGTTGACTAACTATGATAAAAAAAAAACTAACAAGGACATTTGACACAGGACTAAAACTTTAAAAACTGATGAAATTAAAACTAGCCCTGGAGTAGATTTGGTCTTTTATGTTACACACATAGTTAACTCACAGCTTCTTGAAGTTAATTTGAATTAATCTACTTTAGAGGGGTATTTGTATGTTTTTTTAAATGGGACTTGAATGTTGTGTATCATTGCCACTAGCAGAACATTATTAACTCACCCTTCATAAGGTGTGTTTGCTTCCTCTCAGGATGCTGAGTCGGAGAGTCTCCTCACTTCTGTTCCTCATCCACCTGTATCAACGGTCTCAACTCAGACGGCAGCAGCTGCGCCTGCGGATGTGGATTTGGTGAAGACAGAAGGTGGGTAGAGTTAAGTTACGTTTACTTGTACTGTCTGTTTCGCATGCAATCAGTTGATAAGACAAACTTTTGTACTAGGAAAATGGAAAAGCACATCCAAATTCAGTATAGCTCTGCAGGCCATTTTGCGATGGGAACACCTTGCCGCGATACATCCACCCAGGAGTCAAAGCAAATGTGGGCCAGGGACAAAAGACAGCAGGGACAGTAACCTCCTCCCTGCTTCTTACTGCCCTACCTCAAGCCCCCGTTGCTCAGACCAGCAGTCTTCAGACTCAGCCTTTAATTTGATCTCACCTGCACACCTGTAACGTTTTGTGACTGCATGTTGCAATGTCTGACAAAAATCTGTTTGCAGACTGAGACATATAAACACCTGCAAAATGACTCAGAATGGCTTCTGAGGTAGTCTCCGCTACAAAAGCTGTCACAATTACACACATACAGACTGACGCTCGTGAGGTGGTAAATATCACCAATATCAAGGCCAGGGGTCAGCAGATTATTGGGGCTGATATTTAGCATTTTGCGTCTGCTTTAGCATTTTTATCTGTATTGGTGTTTCGTTTTAATGATCACTGATCAAATTAATTTATTAAAAAGTGCAAAGAAAGTGTCGGCATGGGAGGAATATCAGAGAGTTATTTTTTTTATTCATTTATGTTTTATTTGAATTTATAAAAATGTATATGATGTTGAAAGTTTCAGTTTTTATTAGATATTTAAAGACATTTACATATACTAAAGGCATTTAAACAATGTTTTGTGGTGAAGTTTTTTTATACTCATTAACTACTAACAGTCGGTATCAGCCCTGAAAAACCAATATCGATCAACCCCTAATCAAGATAGACACTGTAGTCATACAGTTCATGTACAAGCTTGAGAAACGTCTAAAAGCCCAAATGCACTGAAAGCGTCTGACACGCTCATTTTGAGGTACACATTTTGTTTTAAACAGCCAAATACGTGCAAAAAACGCTATGAGGCTTATTAAACTGATTCTGCAACTCCAACCTTAACTACTGTGGCCCTTCACTGTCATGTTGTCACATGACAGATTGTAAAAATAAGAAAATATAAGCTTAGAGCCACCCTGAACATTTACTGACATCTACTGGTCATAAAACTTCACTTGCCACTAAAGCCAAACAACAGTATGAGGTTCTGATTAGCTGTGCTTGAGGTGCCTTTCACTCTCCTGGAAGAAAAATAAGAGATGAAAAGAGATGGCTGGTTTTACCAGTTGCCTTTCTGAGTTTATGGAAATTTATAGACCGCTCAAAAGGAAATCAAAAGACTTTATTGATCCCCGGGGGGGTTAATTGCGGCTCATTGCAGTTGCTCTGATTCCAAGCATAGAGAATTATAGAAAGTGGAGTATTTAAAATAGAAATACACTAATAATAAAAAACTATCCCTACTATTATGTAAATATTTCAACTTATAAATATGTGTATATGCTGAGTGTCTAAAGTGTGTACAAACTATGTGCCTTATGCTACAATACAATGTATAAAAGAAGTATGTTAAATCAGAAATAGAGCATACGCGTATGATGCAACAAAGTACAACACAATGTATACATAAGTGTACGAAGAATATATATATAAGAATATATATAACGTGTTTCAAGAGTTAAAAGAATATAGCACATTGAATAATTGCATAAAGGATTGATGTAGCTGAATTATTGCACCAGTTATTGCAGTTGATTCAGTGTTTCAGAATAAATGCACCTTAAAACCCTCATTTGAATTATAGTAAATAAATGATGGAATTTTACTGCAGACGGGTGAATTAAAATCCAAGAGTTGACTGTGAGCGTCAGAAACTCAGAGAGGAGTTTTACAGTTCGATGGCCACAGGCAGGAGTCTTTCTGCGGTGCATCTCAGGGGAATCAGTGTGTTGCTGAATGTGCTCCTGAGTCTGAGCAGCACATCACAGAGTGGGCGGGAGACATTGTCCAAGAAGACACGTAAACTTAGACAGCATCCTCCTCTCTGACACCAGAGAGTCCAGCTCCACCTCCACAGTGTTACTGGCCTTGTCCATCAGTTTGTTGAGTTGTTGGCGTCAGCTACCCTCAGCCTGCTGCCGCAGCACACAACAGCAAACAGGATACCACCGGCCACCACATAAACTCGTCAAACATCTGCAGCATTGTCCAGCAGACGCTGAAGGACATCAGCTTCCTCAGGAAATAGAGACAGCTCTGGCCTGTCTTGTATAAGGCTTTAGTGTTCTTAGCTTGTTCTTCACCGGGGGAGCTCCCCTCAAAGGATTTTATTCTGCGAAATAAGTGACGTTTCGAGCCAAAACGCTCTTCCTCAGACTTCTAAGTTTTAAGAGTCACCATCTTAAATATATGTCAACAATCACGTGACTCAAAAACAGCCAAAAATAAAAAGTAAATACACAAAAAACACAAAAACAAGGCAAACAAGACTTCTTTAACATTATTTTAGATATGTAATTATAAGGATTGTGCATGTTTTTTTCTCTAGACTTTTTTTTTACTTAGATATTGTTCTTTACCTTTAAAAAATAAAGATAAAAATCTCTAAATTTATTTATTTATTGCAATTTGCCAAACATTTCTTACCAAGTTGCTCATTGCCTCTTTTCCTTAGTTTTTGAAAGAAATCAATTTGCTCAAGGTTTAAAGGTTAAGATACTTGTGAAAACGTCTGAAAGCAGCACAAGAAAAGTGATGTCGCTCTGGGCTTCAGAGGGTTGAAATTCAAACATGTTGTTGTAGCAAAGTGATGTTATGTAAGCTGTCCATCTCTGTCTTCAGGGTCCAGTCTTGAGCAGAGTCCTCTCCACGGTGCTGATGAACACATCGCTGGACCACTTGTCCCACAGCAGAGCTCTGCTCGACCCCCGTCCTCTCCTGACCACTCCAAACGCGGCAGTGTTACCGGCTCGCCTCCGTGCAGCAGCTCACCCATTTCCCCACCTCCACCTGAAACCTTACATGTAACCAACCACGTAACCGTCCCGTTTCCGTCCTCCCCTCCGACGGCTCCTCCCTCTGACCCAGAGCCCAGCGTCGACGCCTCCAGCTTCTGGAGAAGGTGCAATGCAGCAGGATGCACACAGGCCATATTCAGTGGTTTCATAAATGAGATGACCAGTATCTCCAGTAGAATTCAGTCAGACGAAGCAAGCCAGGAGGGTAAGGAAGGATACGTGACGATCACAAGTTGCTGTGACGGCGTCTCCGTCTCATATTTATTCGTGTTTGAAAACACTGGAATATGAAATGCTCCCTCTGTGTTTCCACAGATTATGATCTTGCACTGACACTGCTGACGGCTTCTGGGAAACTGGCAGAGTTTGTGGCCAAGCAGCAAGAGGGTGAAGTAAACTCTTGTGTGGTTTAAAGGATGGAGATCATTGTCGGGTCCCTTAGTTATACTTCTGCATGACATTTTTATGATTCACTATATTAGCATAGTATAAGTGGACATGACTTTTAATGGCACACTTACTATGACTTTTTAATGACTTCATTTCATACTATGATGAAGTTTTTATGCTATACTATACCATGACTTTTTTTGACATTTTGTGTACTACACTACGACATTTTTGTGACTTTATGCCACATTGCATTATCTTTTCATGACTATTAAGTATATACTATAACGTGTATGACATACCTTACTCTGATGTTTTAAGACTTTGTAACAACATACCATAATCTAATGTTTTTATCATACTATTTAAGACACGCTATATAATTAGATTTTTACTACTTTTGTGAACAACATACTATACTATAATTTTTTCTAGCCTATTTTTTTAAACAGTCAACAATACTATAACATGTTTGTGACATTTTTAACATCATACTATACTATGACTTTTTTTTTCATATTTTTAACAACTTACTATACTATGATGTTTTTATCGTGTTTTTGACAATATATTACAGTACAGTGATTTTTTGTGCCATGCTATAATATGAGGTTTTGTATGACTTCAGTGGCATACTAAACTATGATTCTCAACTAAGATTTGCATAGTTTAGAATAGCATTTCACTTCACTTTGGCGTATTTTGTACCATATACCATCTTCAGTACTGCCATTTTTACCATTTTAAAATTGTGTTTCTAAACAACATCTGGTTTTCACAGAGATACAAAGAAAACAAATGGAGCTGCAAAAGGCGGCAGCAGCTATGGAGGACGTCGTCTCGGCTCTGAGAAGATGAGTCCGTTAGGAGCTATAGTAAGATATTCAATATCTACATTTATATTAAACTTTTTTTTTGTGATTCCCACTGTTATTTTGTAGCATTTTAGCATTTTTTAAATTTTAGCATTTTATACAAACTGCGTTTTTACGTCATTTTTTACTGATTTTGTCCTAACATTTAAGACACTGTAAAAGCCTGAATATGGGAAACAAAACCTATGCCAATGTTTACAGCACTCAAAGAATTATGATGTTGATTAGTTAATAGTATCTCACATTGCAGCCTGTGATCATGATGCTTTTTGAAATATGTTGTGAACTGTGACTTCTGTTCAGAAAGTATATCAGATATAAATAAAAGTAACTTCTTTTACATATATTTTTGAACT